>NC_133324.1:755276705-755451272 GCF_042186555.1 Aquarana catesbeiana
TTGATGCAATACTTTGCAGCAGGGCTCATTTCTGCGTTCCAACTAGAGTATCTGTGAGGGGTTGCAGTGTTGTGGCACCAGCACCAGTGCCTAAGGCCTAATTTTTCAGCCCCTGTTCAACAGGGGCATGTAATTACAATTCTTGATCTAATATTTCACAGCAGGGCCCATTTCTGCACCCACCAAGAGCGAGTGAGGACTTACAGTGTTGTGGCACCACCACTATCAAAGGCCCAATTTTTCTGCCCTTGTTCAACAGGGGCATGTAATTACAATTCTTGATCTAATATTTCACAGCAGGGCCCTGTGAGGGCTTACAGTGTTGTGGCCACAACAACACCTAAGGCCCAAATTTCTGCTGAGTATATAGGGCAGGCCCCTACTTTCAAACATCTAACTTACAAACGATTCCTACTTGCAAACGGAAGGAGACAACAGGACGTGAGATTAAATCTACCCCTAGGAAGGGAAATTCTCTCCTGTAAGAGTTAATATGGGAAAAACATTTCTCCTTTCCACTGATGTTTCCAATCCTTGTTCCACAAAAACCCCCAAATTTTCAAAAAACATTTGTCATTGGGACAAAAAGTGAGGTGAAATCTTCTGAAGAGGAGGAAAGACAGCAAAACATGTCACAGGGGTGATAACCCTTCCCTATGTTTTCCAAAAAGCTTAAAAAAGATTTTTTGGCTGGAGCTAAACACATTAAAAATGTAACCGTTAAAAATTACAAACAGATTCTACTGAACAACAAACCTACAGTCCCTGTCTGGTTTGCACCGCCTGTATACTGCTGTTCAGAGTATATAGGGCCTGGTGGCCCCACACCTTTCCTTATTTTAATTTGGGTGCTGAGTTCCCCTTAATATCCATACAAGACCCAAAGGGCCTGGTAATGGACTGGGGGGTACCCATGCCGTTTGTCTCACTGATTTTCATCCATATTGATGGGCCCGACATTACATTAAACCCACAAGCAGTTTTAAATGAGATTTTTTCCTTTAAAAATGACATTTTGTGCAGGGACTGTTCTAAACACGGGAAACACGCGCCACTTTACAGGCATATTATAGACACACCCCAGGTACGATATTTAAAGGAATATTTCACTTTTTTTTTTTACTTTAAGCATCATTAGAATCACTGCTCCCGAAAAAACGGCCGTTTTTAAAAGTTTTTTTTGCATTGATACAAGTCCCCTGGGGTAGGACCTGGGTCCCCAAACCCTTTTTAGGACAATACCATGCAAATTAGCCTTTAAAATGAGCACTTTTGATTTCGAACGTTCGAGTCCCATAGACGTCAATGGGGTTCTAACGTTCGTGTGAATTTTCGGTCCGTTCGCAGGTTCTGGTGCGAACCGAACCGGGGGGTGTTCGGCTCATCCCTACTGGACAGTGGATGGTAGCAAGTTGAACGGTAAGCAGTAGCAGTAATGCTGCAGTTATAGTCCACCAGAAAGATATAAATAGTCCTCTGCTTAAAATATTAGCAAGCAGAACCAGCTACAGCAAACTAAACAGTAGAGTCATTACTTAAACTATTAGCAAGTTTAATGGATCGCAGCAGACAGAGCAGCAGAGAATGGCAGTGGCAAAATGTCGATTTAAGCAGACTAAGCAGGCTGTAGTAGACTGAACAACAGGCAGTAACAGTAATACTAGGCTTTATAGTCCGTAGACTTTATAGTCCGTAGCTTTACCAAACTTGGCAAGTTGGCAGTAGGTAATAGTAGGCTTTATATGGGTCAGATGGTAGACGCACCAACTAGAAATAAAACATTACTGGATCTACTGATTACCAACAATACAGACCTGATCACAGATGTGGAAATACGGGGCAATTTAGGTAACAACGATCACAGGTCAATTAGTTTCAGTATAAATCACACAAATAGGAAACATGAAGGGAACACAAAGACACTGAATTTCAAAAGAGCCAACTTCCCTAAACTACAAACCTTGCTAAAAGGCATAAATTGGGATAAAATATTGGGAACAAAGAATACGGAGGAGAGATGGGTTTGCTTTAAGAGCATATTAAATAAGGGCATTAGCCAATGTATCCCATTGGGTAATAAATTTAAAAGAGCTAACAAAAATCCTGGATGGCTTAACTCCAATGTAAAAATGCATATAAAAGCAAAGGAGAAGGCCTTCAAAAAATACAAGGTTGAGGGATCATCCTCAGCATTCAGACTTTATAAAGAATGCAATAAGAAATGTAAGGGTGCAATTAGGACGGCTAAGATAGAACATGAAAGACACATAGCGGAGGAGAGCAAAAAAAAATCCCAAGAAATTCTTTAAGTATGTAAACAGTAAAAAAGGGAGGACAGACCATATTGGCCTCATAAAGAATGAGGAAGGACATCTGGTTACAAAGGATGGGGAGATGGCAAAGGTATTGAATTTATTCTTCTCCTCAGTCTTCATGAGTGAATCGGGGGGCTTCAGTAACCAAAACTGCAGTGTTTATCCTCATGACACAACACAGGAAGCACCTACATGGTTAACAGAGGACGGAATTAAAATTAGACTTGAGAAACTTAACATTAATAAATCACCGGGACCAGATGGCTTGCATCCGAGGGTACTTAGGGAACTCAGTCAGGTGATTGCCAGACCATTGTTCCTAATTTTTACAGACAGTCTATTGACTGGAATGGTACCAGCTGATTGGAGAAAAGCCAATGTAGCACCAATATTTAAAAAGGGCCCAAAAAACATCCCTGGGAATTACAGACCAGTTAGCCTAACATCAATAGTATGTAAACTCTTGGAGGGGATGATAAGGGACTATATACAAGATTTTAGTAATAAGAATGATATCATTAGCAGTAATCAGCATGGATTCATGAAGAATCGTTCTTGCCAAACCAATCTATTAACCTTCTATGAGGAGGTGAATTGCCATCTAGATAAAGGAAGGCCCGTAGACGTGGTGTATCTGGATTTTGCAAAAGCATTTGACACAGTTCCCCATAAACGTTTACTGTACAAAATAAGGTGCTTGGCATGGACCATAGGGTGAGTACATGGATTGAAAACTGGCTACAAGGGCGTGTTCAGAGGGTGGTGATAAATGGGGAGTACTCAGAATGGTCAGGGGTGGGTAGTGGGGTTCTCCAGGGTTCTGTGCTGGGACCAATCCTATTTAATTTGTTCATAAACGATCTGGAGGATGGGATAAACAGTTCAATCTCTGTATTTGCAGACGATACTAAGCTAAGCAGGGCAATAACTTCTCCGCAGAATGTGGAAATCTTGCAAAAAGACCTGAACAAATTAATGGGGTGGGCGACTACATGGCAAATGAGGTTTAATGTAGAAAAATGTAAAATAATGCATTTGGGTGGCAAAAATATGAATGCAATCTATACACTGGGGGGAGAACCTCTGGGGGAATCTAGGATGGAAAAGGACCTGGGGGTCCTAGTAGATGATAGGCTCAGCAATGGCATGCAATGCCAAGCTGCTGCTAATAAAGCAAACAGAATATTGGCATGCATTAAAAGGGGGATCAACTCCAGAGATAAAACGATAATTCTCCCGCTCTACAAGACTCTGGTCCGGCCGCACCTGGAGTATGCTGTCCAGTTCTGGGCACCAGTCCTCAGGAGGGATGTTCTGGAAATGGAGAGAGTACAAAGAAGGGCAACAAAGCTAATAAAGGGTCTGGAGGATCTTAGTTATGAGGAAAGGTTGCGAGCACTGAACTTATTCTCTCTGGAGAAGAGATGCTTGAGAGGGGATATGATTTCAATTTACAAATACTGTACTGGTGACCCCACAATAGGGATAAAACTTTTTCGCAGAAGAGAGTTTAATAAGACTCGTGGCCACTCATTACAATTAGAAGAAAAGAGGTTTAACCTTAAACTACGTAGAGGGTTCTTTACTGTAAGAGCGGCAAGGATGTGGAATTCCCTTCCACAGGCGGTGGTCTCAGCGGGGAGCATTGATAGCTTCAAGAAACTATTAGATAATCACTTGAATGACCGCAACATACAGGGATATGTAATGTAATACTGACACATAATCACACACATAGGTTGAACTTGATGGACTTGTGTCTTTTTTCAACCTCACCTACTATGTAACTATGTAACTATGTTATAATAAATTCATTAGCAGGCTGAACAATAGCGATGAGCCGAACACCCCCCCCCCCCGGTTCGGTTCGCAACAGAACCTGTGAACGGACCGAAAGTTTGCGCAAACTTTAGAACCCCATTAAAGTCTATGGGACGCGAACGTTCGAAATCAAAAGTGCTCATTTTAAAGGCTAATATGCAAGTTATTGTCCTAAAAAGTGTTTGGGGACCCGGGTCCTGCCCCAGGGGACATGTATCAATGCAAAAAAAATTAGAAAAAACTGCCATTTTTTCAGGAGCAGTGATTTTAATGATGCTTAAAGTGGAAAAAAAAAAAAAAAAAAAATATATATATATATATATATATATATATATATATATATATATATCGTACCTGGGGGTGTCTATAGTATGCCTGTAAAGTGGCGCGTGTTTCCCGTGCTTAGAACAGTCCCTGCACAAAATGACAGTTTCAAAGGAATAAATGTTATTTAAAACTGCTTGCGGCTTTAATGTAATGTTGGGTCCTGGCAATATGGATGAAAATCAGTGAGACAAACGGCATGGGTATCCCCCCAGTCCATTACCAGGCTATTTGGGTCTTGTATGGATATTAAGGGGAACCTCGCACCCAAATTAAAAAAAGGAAAGGCGTGGGGCCCCCAGGCCCTATATACTCTGAACAGCAGTATACAGACAGTGCAAACCAGACAAGGACTGTAGGTTTGTTCTTAAGTAGAATCTGTTTGTAATTTTGAACTGGTACATTTTTAAAGTGTAGCTCCAGCCAAAAAATCTATTTTTAAGCTTTTTGGGAAGGGTTATCACCCCTGTAACATTTGTTTTGCTGTCTGTGCACCTCTTCAGAAGATTTCACTTCACTTTCTGTCCCAATGACAAATGTTTTTTGAAAATGTGTTTTTTTTAGTGAAACAAGAATTGGTGATAAAGCATCAGTAAAGAGGAGACACGTTTTTCCCATATTAACTCTTACAGGAGAGAATTTCCCTTCCTAGGGGTAGATTTCATCTCACTTCCTGTTGTCTCCTTCCGTTTGCAAGTAGGAGTCGTTTGTAAGTTAGATGTTTGAAAGTAGGGGCCTGCCCTATATAAGCCCTCACAGTTACTCTTGGTGAGCGCAAGAATGGGCCCTGCTGTGAAATATAATATCAAGAATTGTAATTACATGCCATTGTTGAACAGGGGCAGAAAAATTGGGCATTTGGTGGTGGTGGTGCTGGTGCCACAACACTGTAAGTCCTCACAGTTACTCTTGGTGGGCGCTGGATCGGGCCCTGCTGTGAAATATTAGATCAAGAATTGTAATTACATGCACCTGTTGAACAGGGGCAGAAAAATTGGGCCTTTGGTGGTGGTGTTGCCACAACACTGTAAGTCCTCACAGTTACTCTTGGTGGGCGCAAGAATGGGCCCTGCTGTGAAATATTAGATCAAGAATTGTAATTACATGTCCCTGTTGAACAGGGGCAGAAAAAAATCGGGCCTTAGGCACTGATGCCACAACACTGCAACCCCTCACAGATGCTATAGTTGGAGTGCAGGAATGAGCCTTGCTGCAAAGTATTGCATCAAAAATTACAATTATACGCCCCTGTTAAACAGGGCAGAAAAATTTGGCCTTGGGCACTGGTGCTGGTGCCACAGCACTGCAACCCCTCACAGATACTATAGTTGGAGTGCAGGAATGAGCCCTGCTACAAAGTATTGCATCAAAAATTGTAATTACACGCCCCTGTTAAACAGGGGCAGAAAAATTTGGCCTTGGCCACTGGTGGCTGTGCTCAGAACCAAAAATGTTCTTACAAGCTATCAGCTTGAAAATTGAGGAGGAAGAGGATTGTCACTCAGCATAACAGGATAGTCACTCAGCATGAGCATAGGCAATCTGGAGGGATCTCACATTAAAAGAAAAAATCAAATCGGTTAAATTGGCATCAGGTGCTTGGTAGCTAGTTATCCAAGACTGATTCATTTTTATGAAGGTCAGCCGATCGACCAATTCGGTGGACAGGCGCACCCTGTGATCAGTTACAAAGCCTCCAGCAGCACTGAATGTGCGTTCTGAAAGAACGCTGGATGCAGGACAGGCCAGTAGCTCAATTGCATACTGTGCAAGCTCTGGCCAATAATCAATCCTCAAGACCCAGTAACCCAGAGGATTTTCAGTGGGAAAGGTGTCCAAGTCTGATCTTGCCCCTAGGTAATCCTGCACCATGTGAATCAGACCCTGGCGACCATGGGGCTGCGGACTACAAAATTGTCTGAACGCATCGGGCAGACGGCCACCTTCTCCACCGCTCCTTCTGTGAGTGACCAAAGCCTCAGCAACACCTTGTCCAGGAACAGGAGTTTGTAACCTCCCAGTCTCTGGGAACGCATTGCACAGATCTTTCTGCAAGGCCTCCCGAAGATTTTTCATCCTCTGCTTCCTTTGCGACGGCAAGATAAGGTCCGCAACCTTACCCTTTTAACATGAATCAAGGAGGGTTGCCAGCCAGTAACGATCCCTCTCCTTGATACCACGAATACGAGGATCCTTCCACAGGCTTTGCAGGATCAGGGAGGCCATGCAGCGTAGGTTTGCTGAGGCATTAGGTCCAGAGTCCTCTGGGTCACTAAGGACGACATGATCCGCAGCCACCTCCTCCCAGCCATGTACAAGTCCATGGGTTCCTTTGGACTGTAAATGATCCCTTGAAGACTGCTGCTGATGCTGAGTGCCAGGTTCCACCTCCATGCTGACACAATCCTCCTCCTCCTCCTCTTCCTGTGTGATCGGCGGGCACACAGGAACACTGTCTGGATAAAGGGGGCCTTGAGAGGTAAGGAAGTCCTCTTCCTGCCTCAAGTGCCCTGTCCATTATTCCACTCAGCGTGTGCTCCAACAGGTGGAAAAGAGGGACAGTGTCACTGATGCATGCACTGTCACTGCTCACCATCTTTGTGGCCTCCTCAAATGGTGACAGGACAGTGCATACATCCCTGAACATGGCCCAATGGCATGGGGAAAAAAAAAACAAGCTCCCCTGACCCTGTCCTGTCACACATCTACTCATTGATGGCCCTCTGCCGTGTGCAGCCGCTGCAGCATGGCCAACGCTGAGTTCCACCTGGTGGGCATGTCACAGATTAGGCAGATCTTGGACAGGTTAAATTCCTTTTAGAGGTCAGCCAGCCAAGCACTGGCATTATATGACCGGCGAAAATGCACAAAGACTTTCCTGGCCTGCCTCAGGACATCCTGTAAGCCTGGGTACCTGCCCAAGAACTGCTGCATCACCGAGCTAAGGACGTGAGCCAAACAGGGCACATGGGTCAGTTGTCCCTGTCAGAGGGCAGAGAGGAGGTTGGTGCCATTGTTGCAAACCACCATTCCTGGCTTAAGCTGGCATGGCGTCAACCACCTCTGAGCCTGCCCCTGCAGAGCTGACAGAATTTCTGCCCCAGTGTGGCTCCTGTCCCCCAAGCACACCAGCTCAAGCACCGCATGGCATCTTTTGGCCTGCGTACTTGAGTAGCCCCTTGAACGCCTACGGAGCACCTCTGGTTCCGAAGACAAAGCACAGAAAGAGGCCATGGAGGAAGAAGAAGAGGAGGGGGTGGAGGAGAGAGGTGTGTCAGAATCACCAGTAGTAGCATTTTGGAGGCGTGGTGGCGGAACAACCTCCAACACTACTGCACCTTGTCCTGCATCCTTCCCAGCTGCCAGAAGAGTCACCCAATGTGCTGTGAAAGATAGGTAACGTCCCTGTCCATGCCTGCTGGACCATGAGTCAGCAGTAATATGCACCTTACCGCTGACTGCCCTGTCCAGCGAGGCAAAGACATTGCCTTTCACATGTAGGTAGAGAGCCGGAATCGCCTTCCGTGAGAAAAAGCGGCGTTTGGGAACCTGCCACTAAGGAACCGCACATTTTTACAAACTCACGGAAGGGGGCAGAGTCTACCAACTGAAAAGGCAGCAGTTGAAGTGCTAGCAAAGCTAGCATTTAACCGCTGGACATGTGGATGGCTGGGAGCGAACTTCTTTCGGCGGTGCAGCAGCTGGGGCAGGGAAATTTGCCTGGTACGATCTGACGTCGTTGTACCGATAGCAGATTGCCCGCAAGTACTTGGCTGTGACACACCTAATTCTACACCTTCATTCCTCTCAGTGCAGGTCTGAAGGTATAGTGGGGTTGGAGATCCCAGCTGATGAGGAGCAAGGAGAGGTCCTCTTTGTTCTTTGGTGTGGGTCTGCAACATATGTTGCAAATAGCAGCGGTGGGACCTGATGCACTAATCTCAAAAAAGGCCCACACCAAAGAACTTTTGGAATAACGCACAGAGAAAGCAGATCCTGCACATGAGGAGCTCTGCGGTGTGATGCAGTCAGTGTGCTGCCCTTAAGCTGGCCCCTGGAGGGCATCCTGCCTTGTTGGTGACGTGCCTCCTCCTCCTCCTCTCTCCTATCAGGCACCCACGTGGAGGCATGTTGCGGCTCAACACAGCCAGCTACCGATAAAAAGGACAAGCGTGTCCCACGGCCACGTGCTGATGAGGATGCACCATGTTCACGACCAGCACTGTTACCTCTAGACACAGAGCCTGCTTGCCCTCTTTTATTGGCTTGTGACTGTCTACCTCTCCTTGTTGGCCTTCCAGACATACTAATGGCCTGCACTGCAGTGAGATGTAGCTGCACAAAACTGGGATGTATATATATACTGATTATACAGCAGCTAGCAGAATGCCAGCCTGTGGTATTAATAGGATCAGAAGAAGCACACCAGCACTTGTCTTCAGGTAGCTATAGGTGCAACTGTGCAGGGCACACAGTACACTAATGCCCTGTACACACGGTCGGACATTGATCGGACATTCCGACAATGAAATCCATGGATTTTTTCCGACGGATGTTGGCTCAAACTTGTCTTGCATACACACTGTCACACAAAGTTGTCGGAAAATCCGATCGTTCTGAACGCGGTGACATAAAACACGTACGTCGGGACTATAAACGGGGCAGTAGTGAATAGCTTTCGTCTCTTAATTTATTCTGATCATGCGTGGCACTTTGTGCGTGGGATTTGTGCACACACCATCGGAATTTCCGACAACGGATTTTGTGGTCGGAAAATTTTATAGCAAGCTCTCAAACTTTGTGTGTCGGAAATTCCTATGGAAAATGTGTGATGGAGCCTACACACGATCGGAATTTCCGACAACAAGGTCCTATCACACATTTTCCATCGGAAAATCCTATCGTGTGTACAGGGCATAGCTGTAAATAGTTCAAGAGCCTGCCTGTGCTATTAATAGGATCAGAAGAAGCACACAAGCACTTGTCTTCAGGTAGCTATAGGTGCAACTGTGCAGGGTACACAGTACACTAACTGTAAATACTTCAAAAGCCTACCTGTGCTATTAATAGGATCAGAGGAACACAAGGACTTGTCTTCAGGTAGCTATACTGTAGGTGCAACTGTGGAGGGTACACAGAACATGAACTGTAAATACTGTAAAAACACCTGCCTGCCTGTCAGAATATTAGGAAGAGAATAACAGGAATGGATCTAGCTAAACTGAATATAGTGTGTGTATATATATATATATATATATATATATATATATATATATATATATATACACACACACAATACACTGTAAGTGCAGCCTACACAAGGCCACCATGCAGGCGGCCTAATATAGTGTGGGGCGTGTACTAAACCCCCTGAGCCATAATTGGACAAAGACACCCTGGCTTTGGCCAATTACGGCTCTCTGTACACACGGCGCTGTGATTGGCCAAGCATGTGGGTCATAGTGCATGCTTGGCCAATTATCAGCCAGCAATGCACTGCAATGCCGCAGTGAGTTATGGGCCGTGAGGTGCCACTCGAATTTGGCACGAACGACCCATATCATTCGCAATTCGATGAACGGTTGAACAGGCGATGTTCAAGTCGAACATGGGTTCGACTCGAATTTGAAGCTCATGCCTAGTGACAGGACAGTGCAAGCATCCCTGATCATAGCCCACTGGCGTGAGGAAAAAAAAAACAAGGCCCCCTGACCCTGTCCTGGTGCCATAGTCACATAGGTACTCATTGATGGCCCTCTGTTGCTTGTGCAGCTGCTGCAGCATGGCCAACATTGAGTTCCACCTGGTGGGCATGTCACAGATTAGGCAGTTCTTGGGCAGGTTAAATTCCTTTTGGAGGTAAGCCAGCCGAGCACTGGCATTGTATGACTTGCGGAAATGCACACAGACTTTCCTGGCCTGCCTCAGAACATCCTGTAAGCCCTGGTACCTGCCCAAGAACCGCTGCACCACCAAGTTAAGGACATGAGCCAAACAGGGCACATGGGTCAGTTGTCCCTGTCGGAGGGCAGAGAGGAGGTTGGTGCCATTGTCGCAAACCAGCATACCTGGCTTAAGCTGGCGTGGGGTCAACCACCTCAGAACCTGCCCCTGTAGAGCTGACAGAATCTCTGCCCAATTGTGGCTCCTGTCCCAAGCACACCAGCTCAAGCACCGCATGGGATCTTTTTGCCTGCATGCTTGCATAACCCCTTGAACGCCTATGGAGCACCGCTGGTTCCAAGGACAAATCAGCACAGGAAGAGGCCATGGAGGAAGAAGAAGAGGAGGGGGTGGAGGAGAGAGGTGTGGCAGAATCACCAGTAGTAGCATTTTGGAGGCGTGGTGGCGGAACAACCTCCAACATTACTGCACCCTGTCCTGCATCCTTCCCAGCTGCCAGAAGAGTCACGCAGTGCGCGGTGAAAGATAGGCAACGTCCCTGTCCATGCCTGCTGGACCATGAGTCAGCGGTAATATGCACCTCACCGCTGACCGCCCTGTCCAGAAAGGCCAAGACATTGCCTTCTACATGCCGGTAGAGAGCTGGAATCGCCTTCCATGAGAAAAAGTGCCATTTGGGAACCTGCCACTGAGGAACCGCACATTCCACAAACTCACGGGAGGGGGCAGAGTCTACCAACTGAAAAGGCAGCAGTTGAAGTGCTAGCAATTTAGCCAAGCTAGCATTCAACCACTGGGCATGTGGATGGCTGGGAGCGAACTTCTTTCGGCGGTGCAGCAGATGGGGCAGGGAAATTTGCCTGGTACAATCTGACGTCGGTATAACGATAGCAGATTGCCCGCAAGTACTTGGCTGTGACACACCTAATTCTACACCTTCATTCCTCTCAGTGCAGGTTTCAGAGAGGACTGAAGGTATAGTGGGGTTGGAGATCCCAGCTGATGAGGAGCAAGGAAAGGTCTGCTTTGTTCTTTGGTGTGGGTCTTTTAGGTACGCTTGCCAACGAACTGCATGGCAGGTCAACATATGTCTGGTCAAGCATGTAGTGCCCAAGCGGGTGATGTTTTGGCCACGTGAGATACGCTTGAGACATATGTTGCAAATAGCAGCGGTGGGATCTGATACACTCGTCTCAAAAAAAGGCCCACACCAAAGAACTTTTGGAATAATGCGCAGAGACAGCAGCGCCCTGCACATGCAGAGCTTTGCGGTGTGATGCAGTCAGTGTGCTGCCCTTAAGCTGGCCCCTGGAGGGCATCCTGCCTCATTGGAGATGTGCCTCCTCCTCCTTTCTCCTATCAGGCATCCACATGGAGTCAGTGACCTCATTATCCCCTCCCTCCTCATCACTGGAGCAAATCTGGCAGTATGCTGCAGCTGGGGGAACATGACTGCCAGATTTCTGTCCTTCTTGGACACCCCCTCTATTTGGTCTCACGTTACTGCCTTCCTCTAGCTGGGTAACATCATCGGAGCCTTCAAAATGCTGGGCATCCTCCTGGAGCATGTACCCAACACTGTGGTCAAACAGTTCGGGGGACTCCTCAGGAGGACATGGTGGGGCTAGGGAAGGAGTGACTGATGCCATTGAGCTGAGGGAAGAGGCCGCATTGGCAGCTGCTTTGCCAAAGTACCCTGAGCATGGGTGAGAGAGAATGAGGAGGATGAGGTCGGCTTGGTCATCCACTCTACCAAGTATTCGGCATGTTGGGGCTCAACACGGCCAGCTGTAGAAAAAAAGGACATGCATGTCCCATGGCCACGTGCGGATGAAGATGCACCGTCTCCATGACCAGCACTGTTGCCTCTAGACACAGAGCCTGCTTGCCCTCTTTTATTGGTTTGTGACTGTCTGCCTCTCCTTGTCTCCTCTGCCTGCAGTGAGATGTAGCTGCACAAAGCTGGGATGTATATATATACTGCTACTGCAGCTAGCAGAATCAACTGTCTGCCTGTAGTATTATTAGTATGAAAACACCAGCAATTGTCTTTAGGTAGCTTTAGGTACACACTGTACAGAGGACACAGTACACTAACTGTAAACACTGTAGCTGCCTGTGGTATTAATAGGATCAGAACAACAGCAATTGTCTTCAGGTAGTTTTAGGTGCACACTGTGCAGAGGATGCAGTACGCTAACTGTAAATACTGCAGCTGCCAGCCTGTGGTACTAATAGGATCAGAAGAACACTACCAATTTTCTTCAGGTAGCTTTAGGTGCACACTGTGCAGAGGACACAGTACACCAACTGTAAATACTGTAGCTGCCTGCTTGTGGTACTAATAGGATCAGAACAACAGCAATTGTCTTCAGGTAGCTTTAGGTGCACACTGTGCAGAGGACACACTACACTAGCTGTAAATACTGCAGCTGCCTGTGGTACTAATAGGATCAGAAGAACACCACCAATTTTCTTCAGGTAGCTTTAGGTGCACACTGTGCAGAGGACGCACTACACTAACTGTAAATACTGCAGCTGTCTGCCTGTGGTATTAATAGGATCAGAATAACAGCAATTGTCTTCAGGTAGCTTTAGGTGCACACTGTGCAGAGGAAGCACTACACTAACTGTAAATACTGGAGCTGCCTGCGGTACTAATAGGATCAGAAGAACACCACCAATTGTCTTCAGGTAGCTTTTAGGTGCTCACTGTGCAGGGGACGCACTACACTAACTGTAATTACTGCAGCTGCCTGCCTGTGGTATTAATAGGATCAGAAGAACACCAGCAATTTTCTTCAGGTAGCTGTAAATTCTGTAAAAACACCTGCCTGCCTGTCAGTAGGAAGAGAATAACATCAACACCTAGGATGCATATATATATATATATATATATATATATATATATATATATATATATATATATATATACTGTATATATATATATATATATATACACACACATACACACAATACACTGTAAGTGCAGCTAACTGACTCACCTACTCTATCTAACTTAAATCAAATGACACTGTCTCTCTGTCTATCTCTCTCCGCCGCCACAGCACACTACACAAGGCCGCAACGCAGGCAGCCTTAAATAGTGTGGGGTGTGTACTAAACCCCCGAGCCATAATTGGCCAAAGCCACCTTGGCTTTGGCCAATTACGGCTCTCTGTGCAGACGGCGCTGTGATTGGCCAAGCATGTGGGTCATAGTGCATGCTTGGCCAATCATCAGCCAGCAATGTATGGTGATGCCGGAGTGAATTATGGGCCTTGACGCGTCACTCGAATTTGGCACGAACTGTCTATAACATTTGAAATTCGACGAACAGTCGAACATGCTATGTTCGAGTCGAACATGGGTTTGACTCGAACTCAAAGCTCATCCCTAGTGAACAATAGGCAGTAGTTCTAAAGCAGGACTTTTTAGTCCACCACCTAAAGTACTATATAAGCCATGTAGGCTATGCAGTAGTCAGTGGCAGTACTGTTAAGCTTTATAGCCCACCACTTAGAGTATTAGCAGGCTGTATGGGCTATAGCAAGCTATAGCAGGCTGAAGAACAGATGAGAACTGAAATAACTGATATGGAAGGGTTAACCTACAAATAAAAAAAAGAAAACAACATATTTTTAATCTGAGTTTGGCTAAAACATGCATTGTGCTGAATGAATTCTTGTGAAAATGTATATCACATGGTTGAATTGTTACCAGAACTAATACAGAACTAACACAGTAGGCTGCACACTTTCACAGCAAAAAAATAAAATCTCTGACAACAAACTTTTCAGTTCTTTTCTTTGTTCCCTTTACTTTTCCATTTCCAACATACACTAATGTACTTCAAAAAAAACAATTTTAGCTCCACTAAAAAAGAAGTAAATACAGTCTATTACAGTCATACAGTGCAAACTTCAGTCCAGAATTTAGGTGGGAAATTAAATTGGAAAAAGTAAATGAAGAAGATCAAGTTGGTTTGACAAGATAAAAATGACCAGTAAAATTACAAAATAACAAGTCAATTGTACTTTACCATAAGGCATTCTTGGTCTCTGGCAGCAGGGATACAAAGGACAGCACATAACCACAAAATGTGCACATTTTGGTTACTTTAATTTTTATTATTTTGTCCTTGTTTGGCCACAAATGGACATTTGCATGTATTTCTAGAGCAGGGGTATCATACTAAATTTCATTGTGGAGTGCTTCAGCCTTACGTTTCCCCTCAAGAGGCCAGTTGTATCTGTAAGACTAGATGTCCAGAGCACCTCCCCCTTACATTGGATGTCAAAAGCCCCCCACTATTAACAGTCAAGATTTCCCCACATCCCTTACATTACAGTGCACCCCCTTACCTGGGAAGCAGAAAGTGCAGGGTCTGGAGGAGGACCAGGGGAGGGCTGAAGTCAGCTGAATGCTGAGACCAGAGGAGGAGGGGTGCTGCAGCTGCACAGAGAGGAACAGGTTCTGTAGGAGGAGTTCTGTCCTCTCTGCTGCCAAAAGGGGGGTGGAAATGAGGGGGGTGCCACAGCTGCGGGAGAGGTGCGAGGGCCACATGAAATGGCCTGGAGGGCTAGATTCAGCATGCGGGCCTTGTGTTTGACACATGTGATCTAGAGAAATGGGGGAGGAATGAGGTACAAGATTTATCGTGAGAAGTCACAAAACTCTGTAGGTCAAATGGCTGGCATCATTAACCACAGGGATGAGTAAATCAATTTACTCATGTAGATTTCAGAAAATCATAGAATCCAAAACTGAAGGATCTATAGATGTTTAGATTACCTGGATATTTCTATGCAGAACTCTCTGATTTATAGAGAATTCTGCATAGAGAATTCTGTTATTCATAAGCTGGGCAATCATCGTTAATAAACTGTGTGATTCTCTCTATGGGGTTGATTTACTAAAGGCAAAAAAGCTGTGCACTTTGCAAAGTGCAGTTGCACTCTGCAAGAGCCATTGCTCCAAAGCTTAGTAAATGAGCAGAAGCTCTGTTGACTTTCATCATTCAATCATGTGCAAGCAAAAATGCTGTTTTTTTATTTTCCTTGCACGTGATTGGGTACTCTTTGCAAAGTGAAGCCTTACCTCATTTACTAAGCTCTGAAGCAACTGCACTTGCAAAGTGCACAGTCTATTTGCCTTTAGTATATAAACACCTATGAGTACCTATGAATATATTTGGGCAAATCCAAAAAAAAAAAAATCTGCATCCCTAATCTGCATTTTTTTATTTTGATTTGGCATACTGAGCAGTTGTCTATTACTATAGCTCTTTATATAACCCATATAATATGTTTCCCTAAGAGTACAATAATGACTACGACAGTTCTAGGCCCTGCCATTGTGTGTGCATAGGCAAAAGGCACACAGGAATCTCAAATTTACAGTTTGAGTGGCTCTAGAGTATTGTTTCTGAGTGAAGAAGACTGTGGTTTCAGTTTTCCCTAGGTTTAGTAATCCTGTATCACCCCCCGGTTCGGTTCGCACCAGAACTTGCTAACAGGCAAAAAATTTGGACAAAAACGCAAACACCGTTAAAGTCTATGTGACACAAACATGAAAAATCAAAAGTGCTTATTTTAAAGGTTTATATGCAAGTTATTGTCATAAAAAGTGTTTGGGGACCTGGTCCCTGCCCCAGGGGACATGTATTAATACAAAAAAAAGTTTTAAAAACTGATGTTTTTTCAGGAGCAGTGATTTTAATAATGCTTAAAGTGAAACAATAAAAATGAAATATTCCTTTAAATATCATGCCTGGGGGGTGTCTATAGTAAACCTGTAAAGTGGCGCAGTTTTCCCATGTTTAGAACAGTACCACAGCAAAATGACATTTCTAAAGCGAAAAAGTCATTTAAAACTGCTCATGGCTGTAATGAATTGTCGGGTCTCAGCAATATAGATAAAACTCATTGAAAAAATGGCAGTCCATTACCAGGTCCTTTGGTCCGGTATGAATATTAAGGGGAACCCTGAGCCAAAAATGTAAAAAAAAAAAAAATTGCGTGGGGTCCCCCCAAAATCCATACCAGGCCTTCAGGTCTGGATATTACGGGGAACCCTGCACCAAATTTTTTTAAAAATAGCGTAGGGGTTCCCCCAAAATCCATATGGTATGGCTTTTAAGCGGAACCCTGCGCCAAAATTTGAAAAAAATGGCATAGGGGTCCCCCCAAAATCCATACCAGACCCTTATCTGAGCACACAATTTGGCAGGCCACAGGAAAAGAGGGGGGATGAGAGAGCGCCCCCCCTCCTGAACTGTACCAGGCCACATGCCCTCAACATTAGGAGGATGTTTTGGGGTCCCCCAAAACATCTTGTCCCCATGTTGATGGGGACAAGGGCCTCATCCCCACAACCCTTGCCCGGTGGTTGTGGGGGTCTGTGGGTTGGGGGCTTATCAGAATCTGTAAGCCCCCTTTAACAAGAGGACCCCCAGATCCCGGCTTTCCCCCTATGTGAATTGGTATGGGGTAAATTATACCCCTACCATTTCACAAAAAAAGTGTCAAAAATAGTAAAAAAGACAGGAGACACTTATTGACACGTCCTTTATTAAAGGATAAAAAAATAAAAATGTCCCGTGATGCTAATCCATCTTACACCGCCGCCGAGCCAAAAAAAGGAAAAAAAAGGCGCTTCTTCTCGATGACAGCTGTTATATAGCTGAGGGTGTGGCCACCCGGTGACATAAAAAGGGGACCCCGGGGGCGTGGCCTGGACGGAGACCGTGATGGCAGCATAAGCCAAGAGCTCCTGTGATCCGGGGACAGATCTTAGCTTGAAGGGGAGCCCACACCTCGAAATTAGCATGAGCAGAACCACCCGGAGCTCCTCAACATCTCGTACCACAATGGACTCAGGTACGCAACTCAATAGGAACATTCCTGACATCTTCCGTACCCAAAAACTGTCCGCACACGCGGTCACGCAGGCCCAGGCACCGATCTCGCCTCTTGAACTGCCCGCCATGCAGACCATGGGTACTCTTACTCCAACAACTGACACCGGGCGAACACACACGCTCAATCTGTTCGACTTGGAAAAAGTAGCATCAGATATCAAAAGCACGGTGACAGCAACTATCGGTGACCTGAAATCGGACATGCAGGCAGTTGCACACCGCATTGACACGGTAGAGCAAACAACCCTGACTCACGCAGCGGCCATTCGTCAGGTTCAATCTGCCTATGATTCACAACTCTCCCAAATGTTTGACCTCCACAGGCATGTGGAGGACCTCGATAACCGCGGTCACCGGCACAACATAAGAGTAAGAGGGATCCCTGAAAGTGTTGATCCAAACTCAGTACAGCAAACTTTATGTGCACTATTCAATGATTTAATGGGAAGACCTGCAGACTCACCTATTGATATGGAAAGGGCCCACCGTGCTCTACGCCCCCAACCCAGGGAAAACGAACCACCTAGAGATATTGTGTGTTGTCTGATGAACTTTCCCCTTAAGGAGGAAATCCTGCGCAAGGCCAGGGAAAGAGGTCGAGTAGTTTTTAATGGGGCTGATATAAAACTGTTCCAAGACTTGTCCTTTTCCTTTTCTTCCTCCCCACTAATTCTCTTTCTCTTCTGCTCTACCCTAAGGCTCCGGGGCTTGACTGGGCCCGCTCTCGCCCCCTCCTTGACGGCCCTCACACATTATCTACTATTCCATACCGCATTATATTTTGGTAGGGCTTGATCTCCAAGCGCAAACAGAGCGCAACCATGCAATCGAAACCATTAACCGAACAGTCTTTGACGCTAAAATGCATATCCCTAAATGTAAAAGGTCTTAACCTTCCTGAGAAACGCTCCCAGGTCTTGACATCACTTTCTAAACACAAAGCTCACTTTATTTTTCTACAAGAGACCCACTTCCGCTCCGACACAATACCTAAACTCGCCAACCACATATATCGATCGGCCCACCATGCCACCAACCCAGATGCCAAAACGAAAGCCGTCTCAATATTAATCTCCAAACATGCAAATTTTCTTCTTTCAGACTCATTGATTGACCCGGCAGGCAGATATATCTTCCTCAAAGGGAAGTACGCAAACAAACCAATAACATTGGCAAACGTTTACTGCCCCAATGAACACCAAGTCTCCTTCCTAAGAGATATCTGTGATCGTCTGGCGTACTTCCAGGAGGGCCTAGTTCTCCTTGGAGGAGATTTTAACATTCCCCTGAACCCACTACTAGACTCTTCTTCAGGCTCATCTGCCCTACCATACAGAGCTCTACGTCAGATCAAAACCCAATTACAAAACCTGACCCTTCACGATACATGGCGCACATTATCACCCACAGTAAAAGATTACACATTTTTCTCTGCACCGCATCAAAAGTATTCTAGAATTGATTACTTTTTCCTCTCCCAATCGGACCTTCCATTTTTAAAACAATCTACGATAGAACCGATGTTCCTATCAGACCATCACCCCATTACAGTTACACTGTCCTTCCCCGAAACTCAACCACGAACTAAAACGTGGCGCTTTAACCCTTCACTGCTCGAGGATCCCGTTTCCCTAGACCACATATGCACGTGCATCCTTAACTATTTCACTGAGAGTTTGTCACCTGAAATCTCTCCCATCTCCCTTTGGGAGGCTCACAAGTGTGTGGTCCGGGGAGAGCTGATTACTCTGGCAGCTAAAACCAAAAAATTAAACCAAGAACTTGTTAACTCTCTCATCGAAACAATTAGATCCCTAGAAAGAACTCACAAATGAACGCAGGCAGTTGCTACTTTACAGGAGCTATCTCACGCACGCGCTCTTCTTAAAATAGAATTAGACAAACGCTCTGGTAGACGTTACATCCTTAGCCAGAAGATCTTTTACGAGCAAGGGAACAAATGCGGCCGTTTGCTGGCACGCTCGGTCCAATCTTCTAAAACCTCTACCAGAATACACCACATACGCAATTCCAAGGGAGATCTTCTGGTCAGGAATGACGATATCGCTAGGGAATTTGAGACTTTTTATTCAAAATTATACAACCTCCGTCCTGAACAACTGTCTCAGAACACCCAGAAAGCCCGCTCTGAACTCATTAAATCTTTCCTCTCCAGATATAGCCCCAAGCCAATATCTCCCCAACTTAAGCTAGAACTTGACAAACCCATATCTTTAACTGAAATAGAAGTGGCAACTAAACAAATGAAGCTTGGCAAAAGCCCTGGCCCCGACGGTTACTCTCTCCAATACTATAAAACATTTGCAGACATTCTTTTCCCTACACTCCTGACCACATTCAACGCCTTAGCTGACGCCCAATTTGACCCTTCTAGAATGTTAGTGGCCCACATCTCTGGCATACCCAAAGAGGGCAAAGACCCATCATCAGTTGCGAACTACAGGCCAATATCCCTACTAAACGTGGACATCAAATTATACGCAAAAATTCTTGCTAATAGTCTACTCCCCTTAATGCCAAATCTCGTATCTCTTGACCAGGTAGGGTTCGTCCCGGGTAGAGAAGCCCGAGATAATGTAATACGCACATTAAACTTACACCATTGGATATCTTCCACTAAAACCCAGGGATTTCTCCTTTCCCTTGATGCCGAGAAGGCGTTTGACAGGGTGGCCTGGGACTACATGCGTGAAACTCTTTCAGCGATTGGAATTGGAGAACGCTTGCTTTCCTCCATTATGGCACTGTATTCTGGTCCTTCCGCTGCAGTTAGAGTTAACGGCCTCCTGTCGGGCGCCTTCCCTGTCAGGAATGGCACACGTCAGGGCTGCCCTCTATCACCACTTCTTTATATCCTCACCTTAGAACCCCTCCTCAATAAACTAAGAAAAAACCCTGATATTCAAGGCATTGTGGTAAAAGAGAGAGAGTACAAGGTAGCGGCATTTGCCAATGACATTTTACTCTCATTACAAGCACCCCGTGTCTCTCTGCCAAATCTTCTACATGAGATTGACCTTTTTGGCAAAATATCCAACTTAAAAATCAATCACACTAAATCACAGGCCTTGAATATCTCTCTTCCCCCCCAAGAAGTGATTAGTTGTCAAGAATCCTTTCCGTTTCAATGGCATAAAACCGCCCTCACCTACCTAGGGATACAGATCCCACCCCACTTATCAAACCTATACGTATTGAATTTCCAGGTATCCCTTCTTAAAGCCCAAAATTTTTTTAAAGAATGGAAGACGTTAAACGTTTCCTGGTTTGGGCGAGCAGCCCTGATCAAAATGCTTATCCTACCGCGCCTACTATATCTAATGCAAGCAATACCAATAGCTCTGCCAACTAACTTTTTTCAACATACCAAAAAATTTGCTCGACCTTTTTATGGAGAGACTCTCCCCCCCGCATTAGATACTCTAGACTCACCTTACCGAAATCCAGGGGTGGAATAGGATTGCCGGATTTGGGTAAATATTATAGCGCATGCCACCTTACGAGGATAGCGGATTGGAATATCCACACCCTCAAGAAATCCTGGATTGCCCTGGAAAATGCCATATCACATCCTTCCCTACACTTACTCCCGTGGTTACCCCCTAAGCATTGGCCACAATCAATAACTACACATCCACTAATCTATCCGTCTCTATAAGCATTTAGAAAGGCCTCAATCAAGGGAAATTTAGCCTCAATTCCTGGTCCCTTAACTACGTTAAGAGGAAACCCTACTTTCTCCCCGGGTTCCCACACCAACTTCCTGCAGAAAGAATGGCCGCATGAAGATGTCCTAGTTACGCATTTCTATCATGATGGGAAAATCATTTCCCTAGAAAAACTCATAGAAACGTCCAAAACTTCAGCATTTTCCTTCTGGACCTATAGACAAATTAGACACTTCCTGGAAACTCACATCAATCAAACTCGTGGGATTAAGCAGCTCACTCAGTTTGAAACCTTGTGTCACCACAAAATCCCACAAAGACATCTCATCTCTCTTTTGTATACTTTGCCTAATGAACCCTTGACACCTAGCATTTCACCCTCACAGATTTCATGGAATAGGGACCTATCGACACCCTTAACAAACGAGGAATGGGATAAGGTCCATGAATACATACACAAGGGATCATTGAATGTTACTACTCAAGAGAACGGGTATAAGATAGCTACCAGGTGGTATAGAACCCCCTCAAGACTCCACAAATTTACACCCTCTATTCCCAACACCTGCTGGCGATGCGGAGTGGAAGTGGGTACTATGCTCCATGTATGGTGGGACTGCACAATCCTCCAACCCTTCTGGAAGGAGGTTCATAATTTAATAGCACAAATTACCACACTTACTCGCGATTTTACCCCAGCCCAATTTCTTTTACACCATACATCCTTACCCAAACAAAGTTATTTCAAATCGTTAGCGATGCACTAAGTTAATGCTGCTAGACTGTGCGTCCCAAAACATTGGCAATCTACTTCCGTTCCATCAATCGGGGAATGGTTTGCAAGAATTTCCAAAACAAAAGACATGGAAGAGCTCATTCATGTTTCTCAGGATAGGGTTCATAAGTTTACGGTTATATGGTCCTGTTGGATACATTTCACGACCACCGAGAGATACCGCCTGTATCTCCCAAAGGTCTCCCTACAAACATAGCTACTTCCAACCAAGAGGGTTGTCCATGCCTTTACCTTCCCCTCTGGCCCTGGGGGGGGGGCGGGCTCGGTTGCACCCCGGAGCCATTCTCTTCTGATTCCATCGGTCTCACTGCCCATCTACTACCCTCTTTATTCCCCTTTCACTCTTGCATACACCTTACTCCTTACATTCTCCCTCTCCCTTTTTTTCCTTACCTCTTTCTACTCTCACTGACCCACATTTCACTCTAAACTTCCATATCCATCTTCCTGGTTGTCTACCCGTTTTCCCTCTCCATCACCTCTTCCTTATTATACCCTTACTCATTTGCCCCTTTTTCTCTTCTTTTTGAGTATTATTTCCCCCCTCTCTTTTTCTCCTTCCCCTCTCCCCCCCCTTCTACCCTTTTCTCCTTTTTTCTTCTCACTTTCTCTCTGCCTTCTCTCTTCTTCCATTTTTTTTTTTTTTTCTCTTTTTCTCTTTTTTAGATTATTCTACTTTCCTCTCCTCTGTCAGCAGCCCTTGTATAATTGTCTCATTTTTTAAATTCCAAGAGGAGGGCCTCCACTTGTCGAATGTGAAACTTCGGGACACTCAGCACTTATGCCCGGGGGGGTCTCGACTCTCTTTGAACCCTAAATCGGGTCTGGTCTGGTGCTCAATTCCTCCCTTAATACTCACCGAAAGACGATGTGAGTGGGGGGGAAATTTGTACTGTAATTAAGCACCCAGTCTTGAGGTTTCATGTTTTTGCTCCCAACATTATCTTGAATAATCCTCCCGATTAACCTCTTACTAGCATTATTGTTGGAAGACTTATGAATACAATGTTAATTGTTCTTTAAGCCATGTGACGATTGTCTAAGACTGCATGTACTATTTTTGCTTGTGACATACTTATTCTATCCAATAAAATCTTTATGGAAAAAAAAAAAAGGGGACCCCACCCTCCTGACGCCACGTGACAGAACCCCACAACCACCGGACAAGGGTTGTGGGGATGAGGCCCTTGTCCCCATCAACATGGGGACAAGGTGCTTTGGGGGTGACTTCAAAGCATCCCCCATGTTGAGGGCATGTGGCCTGGTACGGTTCAGGAGGGGGGGCTCTCTTTCATCCCCTCCACTCTTTTCCTGTGGCCTGCCAGGTTGCATGCTCCGATAAGGGTCTGGTATGGATTTTGGGGGGACCCCTACGCCATTTTTTAAATTTGGCGCAGGGTTCCCTTTAATATCTATTCCAGACCTAAAGGGCCTGGTATGGATTTTGTGGGGACCCCCAGGCAATTTTTTTTACATTTTTGGTTCTGGGTTCCCCTTAATATTCATACCAGACCCAAAGGGCCTGGTAATGGACTGGGGGGGGAACCCATGCCATTTTTTTTCAATGAGTTTTAGCTATATTGCCGAGACCCGACAATTCATTACAGCCGCGATCAGTTTTAAATTACTTTTTTTCCTTTAGAAATGTCATTTTGCTGTGGTACTGTTCTAAACAGGGGAAAACTGCACCACTTTACAGGCATACTATAGACACCCCCCCCCCCCCCCCAGGCATGATATTTAAAGGAATATTTAATTTTTATTGTTTCACTTTAAGTATTACTAAAATCACTGCTCCTGAAAAAACGTTTTTAAAACTTTTTTTTTTGCATTGATACATGTTACATGGGGCAGGATCTGGGTCCCCAAACACTTTTTATGGCAATACATTGCATACAAGCCTTTAGAATGAGCACTATTGGTTTTTCATGTTAATGTCCCATAGACTTTAACGGTGTTCCACGGCTTTCGAATTTGCCATAAACACTGCATAATGTTCTCTGTTCGGCGAACAGGTGAACACAACCGATGTTTGTGTCGAACTTATGTTCGACTCGAACATCGGGCTCATCCCTAGTCAGGAGCTTAGAGACTTTGAAGAGATTTAGATGGAAAAAAGTTTTCAGTCCTGTGTCCAGGTCATACTGAAGGCCTGCAGGTTGTGTGCTCAGGGTGCCTGTCAGGAGACTGTTGTGTGCTCCATCCATGAGACAGGTGTACTCCCATGAGGAGAGGTGACCCATTCAAGAGACTGCACTTACACACAAAATTAAGGAGAGTCAAGACAGCTGAGTGAGTCTGCAGGACTGGCAGAGCTGAATAAAGTAGGTGAGTCCAAGGGATTGAGGGAGTCTGTGAGTCTCAGTGCAGTGAGGGAGCCTAGGGTTCCAGGAGATCCCATATTTTCCCATATTTTTAGCGTTACATTGTTAAAACAGGTCTCGTTTTTGCAGTTTATAAAAAAACAAAAAAAAACAAAAAAAAAAAAAACCTCCTTGTAATAGAAAAGGGGGAAAAATAGACACAAACAACAAAGTAATACATATAAATCAATAGGTAACAAAGGTATTTCACTGTATATCAGATACAGGCTCTTCACAAATCTTGGTAGGTATTTGCTCCTTAACCATATATATTAAAACCAAAATAAAAACTAAGGGCTACATATACTGCTGTTTACTCATATTTACTCATATATTTTTTATTTAAAAACAAAACAATTTTTTTATAGTTTATTACAAATAATATAAATCTCCATTAATAGGGTAAGTTAACAAACATTTCTTTTATATCCGTTTAAGTACTCAACACCTTGGACATCTAGGTGAAATTAAAACAACTAAAATCTAAAAAGATGACACTCATTAGGCCTATATTAAAAACAAGCAACTAACCACTTATTCTATAGATCTTTCATCTAAACACATAGACCACAGATGGAGTCAAACATCCCCAATGTGTCCATGTGACTAACGATACAGTTTTTTTATCCAAAGCTATTTTAACAAGTATGCAGTGAATGTTGTAAAGTTATTTTGACCTATGCAAGCAAGCATTCCAACCATAATTGGATTTTGATATTGAGATATATATATATATATATATATATATATATATATATATATATATATATATATATATATATATATATTACCTTTTTGTTGCCATTATACAGGATGCAGTTTTAAAGAGAATTTTCATTTTAGCAATATCACCTCACTTGTCCAGTTCATGTATGGTTGATGAGAGCCTGCACCTCAATGCTATTTATGCGGCATTATTTTTGGCGTGGCATGCAGATGATCCATCATACACCATAACTGGCAGCATACTGAGATCATGTTTCATTTCAGAACAAGACTTCATAAGGGCATGGTCCTGTCCTACATAGGGAATTGTAGCCACTTTCACAGACCATCCCACATTCACAGGAGACAATTATTTAATTTAAATGTGCTATGAACACAGAAATACTAACAACTATATAAAAGTGCTGTTTTTTTCACAGAGCAACTCTGTTGCTTATGTGTTTTAAAGTTGTCCCTCTGCAAATGAATAGTTTCCTCTGCACACCCCATTCCCTATATTTTTGTTGCTGTAACAGAACAGAACTGATCCTTGCTGCTTTTTAATAAACAAGAAAAGTTTCTTTATCACAGGGTGCAGTGATGCACAGTATTTTCTTTCCGTGTGAATAGAAAAGACACCTGTTATTATAGAAAAATCATGTTAGCACCCTTTCACACGGGCATTTCAATGAGGTCCGCCTATCAATTTTCCTGATTGGAAGGTCCATGGAGCCCTATGGATAGACAGATGTAAACAAGCTTAAGTCTGTTTACTGCCACTTACCCACGGGTCAGATTGATAAAAAAAATTGAAAAGGATTGTGTCCTTTTCCATTTTGTTGGACTGGATCCAGAGGTAGCCCAAGGACAGGGGAGTTAATTTACTCCATAGAGCTCAGCAGAGTTTGCCCATGTCTGCTCTGCATGGACAGAGGGGGCATGGAAGTGGCATCCATTCTGCTTGGGTCTGATTAGCAGGGGATCTTCTCACAGATCCCCTGCTGATCAGAGCAGGCTCCACTTTGTGTGAAAGGGGCCTTACTTTATAACTTCGGCTATGTTTTTTCCTCCTATTTATGTTTTCTTTTTGTTTATTACATTTTAAATATGATGTCTAAAAATGTATTCATTTGCCTGCTATCTTTAACATTTTTCTCTAGAGAGTATAATTTTCCCTTTTCGGGTTCAGCCTGGCCATGCCCATACACTAATACTTGAATATAAAACATGGGCTATTTATTTAAAAAGTGACCAACTTAAAAAATTGCATCTAAAATCACAGAATAATTAAGTACTTTTACCCTAGGTTCACATCTCTCCAGAGATACTCCAGAGATAAAACTATAATCCTGCCACTTTAAAACTCTGGTTTGGCCACATCTGGAGTATTCCATCCAGTTCTGGTCACCAGTCCTCAAAAGGGATAATTACACACAGAGATCCCAGTTTTCGCCATGTCACAAGTGATCAGGGGAGCCCGGCGGTCAGCTCCGGGGGAGAGCAGCATGGGCGAGCCCCTAGTGGCCACAATAAGAAGCGATGTAACATGATGGTGATTCACACAGCCGTGCCATGTTGCCGCAGTACGACTGCGGCGGCTGGTCAGCAAACAGTTAAAGAACACAATATACAGGGATATGGGAAATGATTATCGACACTGACACACATACACATACACAGGTTGAACTGGATGGATTATTGTCTTTATTCAACCTTACCTACTATGTAACTTCCAGCAGGATAATGCACCATGTCACAAATCTCAGATTAGGGATGAGCTTCGAGTTCGAGTCGAACTCATGTTCGACTCGAACATTGGCTGTTCGCAAGTTCGCCGAACAGCGAACAATTTGGGGTGTTCGCGGCAAATTCGAATGCCGCGGAACACCCTTTAAAAGTCTATGGGAGAAATCAAAAGTGCTAATTTTAAAGGCTAATATGCAAGTTATTGTCATAAAAAGTGTTTGGGGACCCAGGTCCTGCCCCAGGGGACATGGATCAATGCAAAAAAAAGTTTTAAAAGGCCCTTGTCCTCATCAACATGGGGACAAGGTGTTTTGGGGGGCTACCCCAAAGCACCCTCCCAATGTTGAGGGCATGTGGCCTGGTACGGTTCAGGAGGGGGGGGGCGCACTCTCGTCCCCCCCTCTTTTCCTGCGGCCTGCCAGGTTGCGTGCTCGGACAAGGGTCTGGTATGGATTTTTGGGGGGACCCCACGCCGTTTTTTTTTTTTTTTTTTTTGGCGCGGGGTTCCCCTTAAAATCCATACCAGACCTGAAGGGTCTGGTATGGAATTTAGGGGGAACCCCACGTCATTTTTTTTTAAATTTTGGCCGGGGTTCCCCTTAATATCCATACCAGACCTGAAGGGCCTGGTATGGAATTTAGGGGGACTCCCACGTCATTTTTTTTTAAATTTTGGTTCGGGGTTCCCCTTTGGGGAATTCCCATGCCGTTTTTATCAATGAACTTCTATGTGTATTGTCGGCAATGCAATAGCCGCGGGTAGTTTTAAATGAGTTTTTTCCTTCAAAATGTCATTTTGCTGTCAGACTGTTCTAAACACAGGAAACATGCGCCCCTTTACAGACATACTATAGACACCCCCCAGGTACGAAATTTAAAGGGATATTACACTTTTATTGTTTGACTTTAAGCATTATTAAAAACACTGCTCCTGAAAAAACGGCCGTTTTTAAAACTTTTTTTTGCATTGATCCATGTCCCCTGGGGCAGGACCCAGGTCCCCAAACACTTTTTATGACAATAACTTGCATATTAGCCTTTAAAATTAGCACTTTTGATTATTCATGTTCGTGTCCCATAGACTTTAACGGTGTTCGCGTGTTCGAACAAACTTTTTTCCTGTTCGCATGTTCTGGTGCGAACCGAACAGGGGGGTGTTCGGCTCATCCCTATCTCAGATCATCTCAAATTGTTTTTTTGAACACGACAATGAGTTTACTTTACTCCAATGGCCTCCACGGTCACCAGTTCTCAATCAAATAGAGCACCTTTGGGATGTGGTGTGCCCAACTTTACTGACCTTCCCTTTACCTCCCTAAATAACCTTTTTTGTAACAGCTGGGGAAGAAGTGCAGGTTGTCACTTGAATGACAGCTTTAGATATGCAGGATCTGCTTATATAACATCCAGATGGTGGTCGCCAGCAACATTTTCTTGGCTTTTGGAGAAAATATGTTTAATGCACATACAGTATATTGTTATGGGAAGACTATTGTTGAAATCAATGGTCTGATGATAGGGTCTTCTTAAAGTGGTGGTAAACCCACAACCACAAATGTAATTTATTGCAGCTTACCAGTCATTAGATATGGTGGCTGCATTAGTTTTCTTTTTTTAGACTTTTTTGCCTCGGTTTTCACTTGATGATCTGACCAGTAGAACTCTTCCTGTATTAGAGAACCCCCAGTCTGGATGAAGGAGCACAAGGACACCTTTGGACAGCAGCAGTTTTAGGGGAGGATCGTGTTACATTAATTAGCATATTTAGATACACTAACAAATTAAAGCCAAACTTCAGCTAATACTTAATAAGCAGTTACAGCAACAGTTCATTTTTCCTTTTTGTTTTACATAAATAAATAAATGATGATCATTGAAAACACCCCTTTCAGTGGTAAATTGTTTGCCTCAACCTTCTTACTTCCACATCTAAAAGAGAGCTTGTTCTTTTGAAAACCAAAAGACTTACTTGCCAGATCACAAGGTAAAAATAAGGGAAAGAAACCTAAATAATAAAATTAAATGTAGCCACCACATCAAACAATTGATAACCTGCAATAAAATAATTTTTTTTGCTTTTGAGTTTAATATCACTTTAATATTAAATAATTATCATATCTCTCCCAAATTCCTAACAGTGTCATCTCTGTTTTCAGTATGCAGACAGTAACAGACCTAACAAACAACAGGTATATCTGTGCTAAAGTGAGCAGTGAGCACCTGTCCTGACATAAAAGATAATCTTTCCATTAGAGGTTTGGTCGTGCACTGTATGTTTTATAGCTTCAGGGATCTCATTATCCCTACAGTAGTCAACATTACTATTTTGAATGTCCAAGTGGCATTCTGCTATTGTATTATACACTCTAACAATAGCACTCTAATATACACTCTAATAAATGCATATAACAGTCCCTGTTAAAACCATATTAGTTAGGATACAATGTTTTAACATTTTCATTTTATGAGTTGTTTTGATTTATGATCTTTGGAACATTTCAAGACTTCCCTCCCATTTGCTATGTAAACTATTCTGCAACATTAAAGCGGAGTTCCACCCACTTTTGAGAGGTGGTCTTAAAAGAAAGACCAGCCCTCCACCCCTCGTTTTTGGATATTAAAACTTTATTTTTTTCCCCTTCCTACCTTTTTATGAAGTACATAATGCACTTCCGATAAATCCGGGCCGTGGCATAGGACCTCATATCCTTTTGTGCGGCGAGCTCCCCCGCTGTCCTTTGGGACCTGTGTGTGTCCCAGAAGACAAGCTGGCCATTTACAAAGCACCGCAGGACTTGCGCATGTGCAGCAGGAAATGCAAGGCTGCACTGCTGGTTTCCCTTATTTAGAATGGCGGTGTCTGCACCCAATCCGATGGACGGATTGGCCTTGGGGGGCCGACATCGCAAGCTCCCTGGACAGGTAAGTGCCCTTATTAAAAGTCAGCAGCTAAAGTGTTTGTAGCTGCTGACTTTATAAAAACATTTTTTTGCGGCTGGAACACCGCTTTAAGTCCACAGACACTCTCTCTTCATAGGTAATAGTGATGGAGTTACACATAACGTATAGCAAAGCAGAAGCCTATAAGAGTGGTTGGTAGTCACTGAGCATGTTTTATAATCCTTAAAGTGGTTGTAAACCCTTACAACACACTTTTACCTACAGGTAAGCCTAGATTAAGGCTTACCTGTAGGTGCTGAAAATATCTCCTAAGCCTACACGGTTTAGGAGATATTTACAATTCCCCGTACAAGGATTTCTTCTGCACATGCGCCGACCTATTTGGCGCATGTGCACTTTAGAAATCTCACGCTGTGCCGTTCCAATGGAAGGTCATGCCGTGACTGGTGGCTCCCGCGCGCACGCATGGGAGCGATGTCACGCGACTCCGGACAGTCACAGAGCCGGAGTCCGCGACCCGGAAGGAAGATGGACGCTTCCAGCGGGCGAGGAAATCGGGGACATTGCAGGCTCCTGTGTCAGGTAAGCAACACATAATGGGCTACTATGCGATGCATAGCAGCCTATTATGCTTTACTTTTGCAGGGAAACAAAGAGGAAGTAAACCCCTCTAATGCCCTGTACACACGGTCGGACATTGATCGGAAATTTCGACAACAAAATCCATGGATTTTTTCCGACGGATGTTGGCTCAAACTTTTCTTGCATACACACGGTCACACAAAGTTGTCGGAAAATCTGATCGTTCTGAACGCGGTGACGTAAAACACGTACGTCGGGACTATAAACGGGGCAGTAGCCAATAGCTTTCCTCTCTTAATTTATTCTGAGCATGCGTGGCACTTTGTGCGTCAGATTTGTGTACACACCATCAAAATTTCCGACAACGGATTTTGTTGTTGGAAAATTTTATAGCAAGCTCTCAAACTTTGTGTGTCACAAATTCCAATGGAAAATGTGTGATGGAGCCCACACACGGTCGGAAATTTCTGACAACAAGGTCCTATCACACATTTTCCATCGGAAAATCCGACCGTGTGTACAGGGCATTAGTGTTCTCTGCAGCACAGCATGATGTTATGCTGAAAAGCTTCAGGACTCTTTGAAAACCCTTAAGAGATTCAAGAAGGATCTGTGATGGACTTTCCTGACAACACCTGAGTCATCTAGAAGTAATATGGTCCTAATGGTACTAATGAGCTGGGGTTCTACTGGGTCTCGGTAAAGCAAATAGAAAATCAACACGCATGGGGCATTTGCCAAGATTCATTAGGCTTTTTCACACAGGCTTAAGCTTGTATAAGAGTAATGTGAACACCAGGCTTTTACAAAGCATTTGCAGAGCTTTTAAAGTACCATTAGCTCCAGTTTGTAAATGTTTAACACATATCCTAATGTGAACGTCGGTAGCCATTTTAAGCAAGCTACTTGCAGGCTACAGTATGCTTTCAGCAAATTTCAAGAAGTGCTAAAGTCTGCTAAAAGCTTGTTCAGCAATCAACATTCCCATTAGGATCTATGTTCAGCATTTAGAAACTGGAACTGAATAGTACTTTAAAGGCTTTCAGTAAAAGTGGTTATAACATAGTTATATATCATTAGTCCCTGTCTGACAGACAGTGCCTGTACTAAGTTCTAATATCTTGAAAATGCTGCAGAATATGCCTCACACAGCAGAATAAATCAGTTACTGGCTTTTCTGTGCCTGGATGGTAGAGCAGGAGGAGATGATTTGAGGCGACCCACGCTGGTCCTTTACAATCCATTACATCTTCAATGTGCTGTAGTTGTATAGGAATGGCCAGCACCATATCTAAGGAATGACAGGCATGTCTGGCCTCGTATAAGCTGTGAAGTTTTCAGCTACAGCTTGGTTATGCTGGAGCTAATTTGAGGTGCCAATTTCCCCCATCCACTTTCATCTCCATGCCTACCACATCCCCCCCTACCTGAAAAAGACATGCTATTCTTAAAAGGGAAAAAAATTATAAATGCATATATTTCTGCAGAAAAAAATGTGCATTCATTATTTTTTTCCCACAGTAGCTTGGAAAGCATTGCACCCAGGAACATGCTAAAGCATGTTACATGTTACACCATAAATATTGGTGTAACATGCTCTCATGGTTGGATTAAGAGCCCATTCACACCTGAGCGTTTTGTAGCTTGAAGCCTGAAGCTACAAAACGCTTGAGGGGAAAAAATCCATTATTCTCTATGGAGATGGTTCACATCTCTTGTCGTGCGAATCGGGCAGATTTGGGCGTTTTTGGAAGGAAGCAGGAAGCAGATGACAAAATCTAACAACATAGCAACAAATGATGTAACAGATGATCATTTTTCCTATTGGCTAATAAAAAAAATGCCAAAGCTCAAAAACGCAGGACAACGCTGCATGGAAACGCGCAAATATGCCCAAAGAAACGCGCAACAAAACGCCGGAAGAAATGCTCAAAAATGCTACGCTCAGGTGTGAATGCAGCCTAAATGATAAGTTCACCTTTTAAAAAAAATAATAAGTGCACATTTTTTTGCATGTAAAATGTGTATTTACTATTTTTTTTTTTTTTTTTTTTTTAGGAGCCTGGAAAGCATTGTACCAGTATGAGCTATCTTCTCGTGCATTGTACGGCATTGCAGATGGCAGATTTACATTGACAAGAAAACAACAGTGCCGTGGTAGTTCATTGAGAACTACAAGCCGACATCCACAAAGCATGTCGGGACTTGTAGTTCATTCATACACAGAAATCTGTGAATGAATGACATGGTCATGTGGGTGGAGCACAATGTTTTAAAGAGCATCATGGGCCTGGGGATTCGGTTACCCTCTGGACATTTATGAACTAGAGAAAAGAGCAATGATAGTAAATAGTCTCAACAGTGAAAAAATGATTAATTAAAATGTAACTTTTATTTGTTTTGTTCAGTAAAAAGGGTCATCACTAAAAAAAAAAAAAAAAAATTGCCTTCTATTACTATACCTACAGTGCATCAATTGATTATGAGGATATTGCTGCAAATTTTCATTTATTTTTTTTAAATCAGATTTTTATTTTATTTAGACCAATATTATAAACATACAATAACAAACAATATAAACAGCGTGTACAAAAAGAGAAAAAAAAAAAAGAAAGAAAAAAATGCATACATAAACATGGAGCATACTGATTACAGTTAAAAGCAGAAATGAAAGGGCAATATTTTATGAGCGAACAAAAATCAGAATTTGGGATCTGGACCCTACTTCTAAAAAACAATAAATAAACAATACAGCTTTATTTCAGGCAACCCTAAAACCTAGCACAATAACAAATGCATATGATCAAGCCAAGGTGACCAGATTGCTTCAAACCTTTCTATTGAACTTCCAAGAAACAGGTATGTCTCTCATAGGTGATACCCTTATTAAAGTTGAATATCCAGTCTGAATGGGTCGGAGGGTGCAGGGAGGTCCAGTTAAGGGCGATTTGTCTTTGGGCAACAAACAAAGCCTGTACACTAGTAATCCGCATAGGTGGCTTAAAGGGGTTGTAAACCCTCATGATTTTTTCACCTTAATGCATCCTATGCATTAAGGTGAAAAAACTTATGGCAGTCACCGGCCCCCCAGCCCCCCCGTTTTACTTACCTGAGCCACGTAGTTCCCATGCCAGAGACGCACTGTCCCTCTCTGCACAGGGTCCTGGCTCTTGATTGGATAGATTGATAGCAGCGCAGCCATTGGCTCCCACTGCTGTCAATTAAACCCAATGACGTGGTCGCCAGGGGGCTGGGCTGAGTCTGGCATTCATGTCTTTGGACGCAAATGCTGGACTCAGGAGGGCGCCCGCAAGGTAACCCCCTGGGAGAGAATTTCCCCTAGGGGGTTATCTGAAGTGATGAGGAGACACGAGAGCCGCCCCAGAAGTCGAGGATCGGGGCCACTCTGTGCAAAATGAGCTGCACAGTGGCAGTAAGTATGACATATTTGTCATTAAAAAAAAAAAAAAAACAAGCCTTTACAATCACTTTAAACACAGAGAAACAACATAGCCCAATAAGCATGTAAGTGGATCGACTAGAGAATTCACATCTAAAAATCCATTAAGCGTATCCGCAACCTCCGACCAACACCCGTGAAATTAAGCGATAAGAAGCACTATGCACAGCCTCAGAGATGCTGCAATTGGGCTGCAAGAAAATACATTTGTGGATTATGGTTTGCCAATCCCCCAGCATCCTTTGGATATTGTAAAATATTCTAGTTTAATGCAAGAAACCCTGTTTTGCCAAATTACGTTTCTAAATATACTATTAACCTTAATAAAGTTCTTCAGGGGAATCCAGACTGGAGGATTATGTAAAAAAGTAAAAAAAAGTTGCGGATCCATATGTAGCGATACCCCAGAAGGAGCTACTTTTGTTTGTTCAATCCGTTACTCTACTTCAGGGATCCTCAAACTACGGCCCTCCAGCTGTTGCAGAACTACACATCCCATGAGGCATTGTAAAACTCTGACATTCACAGACATGACTAGGCATGATGGGAATTGTAGTTCCTGAACACCTGGAGGGCCGCAGTTTGAAGACCCCTGCTCTACTTCATAACCCTAATAACAGCCTCAGCCCCCTGTGGCACACCTGGCAATAGTGTAAGTGCACTGACCAATGAGAAACATACAAGATATGATAAAACATGGAAATTTTCTTTACTGCAATATTTCCGTGGGTGAATAACAGACAGTAACAGTATATATTCAAGTAATCAACTAGAGACCAATAACAGATTTAAGAGCAAGATAGCTCTCAATCCTATATTCAAGGTGCTTTCAGGGGATTCCAAACCTGAGAATGTCCCCAAGAGCAGAGGCACACTTAAATGGTAAATAAAGCACAATATGACACTTTAAATTGGATTGGTTACTAGGGATGAGCCGAACACCCCCCTGTTCGGTTCGCACCAGAACATGCGAACAGGAAAAAAGTTCGTTCGAACATGCGAACACCGTTAAAGTCTATGGGACACGAACATGAATAATCAAAAGTGCTAATTTTCAAGGCTTATATGCAAGTTATTGTCATAAAAAGTGTTTGGGGACCTGGGTCCTGCCCCAGGGGACATGGATCAATGCAAAAAAAAGTTTTAAAAACGGCCGTTTTTTCAGGAGCAGTGATTTTAATAATGCTTAAAGTCAAACAATAAAAGTGTAATATCCCTTTAAATTTCGTACCTGGGGGGTGTCTATAGTGTGCCTGTAAAGGGGCGCATGTTTCCTGTGTTTAGAACAGTCTGACAGCAAAATGACATTTTGAAGGAAAAAACTCATTTAAAACTACCCGCGGCTATTGCATTGCCGACAATACACATAGAAGTTCATTGATAAAAACGGCATGGGAATTCCCCAAAGGGGAACCCCGAACCAAAATTAAAAAAAAAAATGACGTGGGGGTCCCCCTAAATTCCATACCAGGCCCTTCAGGTCTGGTATGGATATTAAGGGGAACCCCGGCCAAAATTTAAAAAAAAAAATGACGTGGGGTTCCCCCTAAATTCCATACCAGACCCTTCAGGTCTGGTATGGATTTTAAGGGGAACCCCGCGCCAAGAAAAAAAAAAAAAAACGGTGTGGGGTCCCCCCAAAAATCCATACCAGACCCTTATCCGAGCACGCAACCTGGCAGGCCGCAGGAAAAGAGGGGGTGACGAGAGTGCGGCCCCCCCTCCCTCCTGAACCGTACCAGGCCACATGCCCTCAACATTGGGAGGGTGCTTTGGGGTAGCCCCCCAAAACACCTTGTCCCCATGTTGATGAGGACAAGGGCCTCATCCCCACAACCCTGGCCGGTGGTTGTGGGGGTCTGCGGGCGGGGGGCTTATCGGAATCTGGAAGCCCCCTTTAACAAGGTGACCCCCAGATCCCGGCCCCCCCCCTGTGTGAAATGGTAAGGGGGTACATAAGTACCCCTACCATTTCACGAAAAAAGTGTCAAAAATGTTAAAAATGACAAGAGACAGTTTTTGACAATTCCTTTATTTAAATGCTTCTTCTTTCTTCTATCTTCCTTCATCTTCTGGTTCTTCTGGCTCTTCTGGTTCTTCTGGTTCTTCCTCCGGCGTTCTCGTCCAGCATCTCCTCCGCGGCGTCTTCTGTCTTCTTCTCCTCGGGCCGCTCCGCACCCATGGCATGGGGGGGAGGCTCCCGCTCTTCTCTTCTTCTTTTCTTCTTTTCTTCTTTTCTTCTTTTCTTCTCTTCTTCTCTTCTTCTTCATTTTCTTCTCCGGGCCGCTCCGCAATCCATGCTGGCATGGAGGGAGGCTCCCGCTGTGTGACGGCGCTCCTCGTCTGACAGTTCTTAAATAACGGGGGGGCGGGGCCACCCGGTGACCCCGCCCCCCTCTGACGCACGGTGACTTGACGGGACTTCCCTGTGACGTCACGGGGAATGCCACAGGGAAGTCCCGTCAAGTCACCGTGCGTCAGAGGGGGGCGGGGTCACCGGGTGGCCCCGCCCCCCCGTTATTTAAGAACTGTCAGACGAGGAGCGCCGTCACACAGCGGGAGCCTCCCTCCATGTCAGCATGGATTGCGGAGCGGCCCGGAGAAGAAAATGAAGAAGAAGAGAAGAAGAGAAGAAAAGAAGAAAAGAAGAAAAGAAGAAGAGAAGAACGGGAGCCTCCCCCCCATGCCATGGGTGCGGAGCGGCCCGAGGAGAAGAAGACAGAAGACGCCGCGGAGGAGATGCTGGACGAGAACGCCGGAGGAAGAACCAGAAGAACCAGAAGAGCCAGAAGAACCAGAAGATGAAGCAAGATAGAAGAAAGAAGAAGCATTTAAATAAAGGAATTGTCAAAAACTGTCTCTTGTCATTTTTAACATTTTTGACACTTTTTTCGTGAAATGGTAGGGGTACTTATGTACCCCCTTACCATTTCACACAGGGGGGGGCCGGGATCTGGGGGTCACCTTGTTAAAGGGGGCTTCCAGATTCCGATAAGCCCCCCGCCCGCAGACCCCCACAACCACCGGCCAGGGTTGTGGGGATGAGGCCCTTGTCCTCATCAACATGGGGACAAGGTGTTTTGGGGGGCTACCCCAAAGCACCCTCCCAATGTTGAGGGCATGTGGCCTGGTACGGTTCAGGAGGGAGGGGGGCCGCACTCTTGTCCCCCCCTCTTTTCCTGCGGCCTGCCAGGTTGCGTGCTCGGATAAGGGTCTGGTATGGATTTTTGGGGGGACCCCACGCCGTTTTTTTTTTTTTTTTTGGCGCGGGGTTCCCCTTAAAATCCATACCAGACCTGAAGGGTCTGGTATGGAATTTAGGGGGAACCCCACGTCATTTTTTTTTTTAAATTTTGGCCGGGGTTCCCCTTAATATCCATACCAGACCTGAAGGGCCTGGTATGGAATTTAGGGGGACCCCCACGTCATTTTTTTTTTTAATTTTGGTTCGGGGTTCCCCTTTGGGGAATTCCCATGCCGTTTTTATCAATGAACTTCTATGTGTATTGTCGGCAATGCAATAGCCGCGGGTAGTTTTAAATGAGTTTTTTCCTTCAAAATGTCATTTTGCTGTCAGACTGTTCTAAACACAGGAAACATGCGCCCCTTTACAGGCACACTATAGACACCCCCCAGGTACGAAATTTAAAGGGATATTACACTTTTATTGATTGACTTTAAGTATTATTAAAATCACTGCTCCTGAAAAAACGGCCGTTTTTAAAACTTTTTTTTGCATTGATCCATGTCCCCTGGGGCAGGACCCAGGTCCCCAAACACTTTTTATGACAATAACTTGCATATTAGCCTTTAAAATTAGCACTTTTGATTTCTCCCATAGACTTTTAAAGGGTGTTCCGCGGCATTCGAATTTGCCGCGAACACCCCAAATTGTTCGCTGTTCGGTGAACTTGCGAACAGCCAATGTTCGAGTCGAACATGAGTTCGACTCGAACTCGAAGCTCATCCCTATTGGTTACCTTTACTCAGGTTGTCTCTTTGAGTCCAAGCAGGAGAGAGCAGAGGGATGATCCGCTTTGTGTCCGGCCTATCTCTCCTGTCTCCTGAAACCACAGACTCATCTTTAAATGCTTTATTCAAATCAACATGCAATGGCTTAACCTCCTAGATAAGCTGTCCCACACACCCACTGCATATACAGAGCCCTGAATATGTGTTTGCAGATCCGTATGGCACGAGTAGCTTCAGTCCTTTTGAAGCTAAAGATAAAACTTTGTGTCTTCAGCTAGCCACTTTCCTTGGTGCACTTAAACTCCTGGATAGCAGGGCCAAACAACACAACTGGCCCAGATTGTCAAGTGAAGCGGGCAGGATCTTTCTCAGCAAGGTGAGAGGATAGAGATGAGTGTGATGTTCGAGTCAAACAAAAGTTTGACTCGAACATCAGGTGTTCGCCTGTTCGCCGAATAGCGAACAATTTGGGGTGTTCGCGGCAAATTCGAAAGCCACAGAACACCTTTTAAAAGTCTATGGGAGAAATCAAAAGTGCTCATTTTAAAGGCTTATATGCTTGGTATTGTCATAAAAAGTGTTTGGGGACCTGGGTCCTGCCCCAGGGGACATGTATCAATTCAAAAAAAAGTTTTAAAAATGTCTGTTTTTTCGGGAGCAGTGATTTTAATAATGCTCAAAGTGAAACAATAAAAGTGAAATATTCCTTTAAATTTTGTACCTGGGGGGTATCTATAGTATACCTGTAAAGTGGTGCCTTTTTCCCGTGTTTAGAACAGTCCCTGCACAAAATGACATTTTTAAAAGAAAAAAAATAATTTAAAACTACTGGCGGCTATAATTAATTGTCTATGGGAGAAATCAAAAGTGATCATTTTAAAAGCTTATATGCATGGTATTGTCATAAAAAGCGTTTGGGGACCTGGGTCCTGCCCCAGGGGACATGTATCAATGCAAAAAAAACATTTTAAAAATGGCTGTTTTTTTGGGAGCAGTGGTTTTAATAATGCTTAAAGTGAAACAATAAAGTGAAATATTTCTTTAAATTTCGTACCTGGGGGGTGTAGTGGTATGCTTGTAAAGTCGCACATTTTTCCCGTGTTTAGAACAGTCCCTGCACAAAATGACATTTCTAAAGAAAAAAGTAATTTAAAACTACTCGCGGCTATAATGAATTGTCGGGTCTCTGCAATACAGATAAAAGTCATTGAAAAAAATGGCATGGGGTCCCCCCAAAAATCCATACCAGGCCCTTTGGGTCTGGTATGAAAATTAAGTGGAACCCTGAACCAAAATTTAAAAAAAAAATTGCGTGGGGGTCCCCCCAAATTCCATACCAGGCCCTTTAGGTCTGGTATGGATATTAAGGGAAACCCTGTGCCAAATTTAAAAAATGGGGTGGGGGTCTCCCCAAAAATCCATACCAGACTCTTATCCAAGCAAGCAACCTGGCAGGCCACAGGAAAAGAGGGGGGATGAAAGAGTGCCCCCCCCGAACCGTACCAGGCCACATGCCCTCAACATGGGGAGGGTGCTTTGGGGTAGCCCCCCAAAGCACCTTGTCCCCATGTTGATGGGGACAAGGGCCTCATCCCCACAACCCTTGCCTGGTGGTTGTGGGGGTCTGCGGGTGGGGTGCTTATCAGAATATGGAAGCCCCCTTTAACAACGGGACCCCCAGATCCTGGCCCCCCTGTTTGAAATGGTAACGGGTACATTGTACCCCTACCATTTCACAAAAAAAGTGTCAAAATGTTAAAAACCACAAGACTCATCTTGGGACAAGTCCTCTATTAAAAAATAAAAAAAATAAAAAATGTCCCACAAAGTCCATTCATCTTCTTCTCTCGCTCCTCCGGACCAAAAAAAAAACCCTGCACGCTGCCACCGGTCTGCCTCCATGGGAGGCACCCACTGTAATGACCATCCTCTCAGGTGACAGTTCTTTTATAACTGAGGGCGGGCCACATGGTACCCGGGTGACCCCCGCTCCCTCTGACGCAAGGGGAAGCCATTGGGAAGTCCCTGTGTGTCAGAGGGGGCGGTGTCACCTGGGTACGTAAACGGGTGGCCCCGCCCCCCTCTGACACCACAGGGAAGCCATTGGGAAGTCCCCGTGTGTCAGAGGAGGGCGGGGTCACCTGGGTTTTTCTTAGAACTATCAATGATTTATTGAATTTTGAATGTTTTCAAAAGCATCTCAAACTCTTGTCAAACTAACGTCATAAACACAAGATGAATGCTTGCTGGCACAGGCCCTAATGCCGCGTACAGACGATCGTAATTTCTGACAACCAAACTGTGGATTTATTTCCAATGGATATTGGCTGAAACTTGTCTTGCATATACACGGTCGCACAAATGCTGTCGGAAATTCCGATCGGCAAGAACACGCTGACGTACAACACGTACGACAGGACTAGAAAAAGGAAGTTCAATAGCCAGTGCGCCACCCTTTGGGCTCCTTCTGCTAATCTCGTGTTAGTAGAAGTTTGGTGAGAGACGACTCGCGCTTTTCAGCCCCGTGCTTTTCAGTTCGTTACTGCTCTTCAGTTTGTGTTTGTGGGTTCGTGGGCTTGGTGTTGGGGTTCTTACTTTGACCCAAGCCCAGTCCATGAACAGGGCAGGGAAGAGTTCATGGATGAAGAATTGGTTGCTCCAGCGTAACCATTTCTCTCATATGCCTTTGTTGCGGGAGATCCGTGAGAATAATCCTGATGATTTCAGGAATGACAGACCCCGTTTTTCACCGTCTGCTGGCTTTGCTGTCCCCTTATATTACGAAGCAGGACACCTGCATGAGGCAAGCCATCACTCCGGGACAAAGGCTAGTCGCCACCTTGTGGTACTTGGCGACGGGGAGAGGTCTGCAAGACATCAAGTTCTCTACAGGCATCTCCCCCCCAGGCTCTGGGAATCATTATTGCAGAGACCTGTTCTGCCATCATTCAGGTCCTGCAGAAGGACTGTATTAAGGTAAGTTTTCTGCTTTAACATTGCATTCTATGATTGTAATGTTTGCTAATGTATTGTATTTCTTTCATCATTCCCTAATTACCATGATTGTAATATGCTGTGAATGTCTTTGTGCTCATGCATGCTGGAAGCTTTTAATGCTCCTTTTTTTGTCCTTCATGCATATTTGCCTTCATTAACCTCCCCAGCATGCTATCCTGGGCCCATACACACCTAGCCTTGTCACTTAATGTATTTTGTCAGCTCCATTGTAGTGCTTTACCCTAAACACCCCCTAAAATGTGTCCAAATGTTATTTTTATTCTTAAATTTAGGTGGAGTGCCAGAGGCTTTTTTTTGGGGTCCCAAACTCATTTGGAACCCTCCCTTCCCCCCAATCGCTAAGTCAACCAATACCAATCCTCTATCTGCTGACTTAGCTAAACCCATACACACTATACCTACCTCTTTTGTGGTCAGATTTATGGATGAACTCACCAAAGCATGTAGTGCAAGGGCCTGCCTGAATACTTTCAAATGGTACTGTTTAAAGTTTTGTTCTCCTATTATCTTGATAGGTAATTGCAGAATGTAAAATTGTGCTTCAATTTGTACAGTGTGTATTTATATTTTTATATTATGACATTTCTTACCTGTCCAGTGAGCTGCCAATAGTGTAAGTAAGGAGGGGCTGGCCAAAGTAATACACATTGGGGGTAATTTACTATAGCGCCAGGAAGTACTGGGCACTATGGCAAATAATAGTGGCCATTTTAGCCAAATAAAATTTCAACAGGCGAATGTGTGAATGAAAATTAGCGCCACTAGCGACGAACATACATTAGTAAATTCTAAATCTGCGTTAATTAGCACTTCCGCGTATATGCGAATGCAAATTCTTACTATGTTGTTATATAGCACTGCACTGTAACCATCATCCATGTATGTGAAAGAAAACGGAAAATTGTATACTCACCTTTCCGTAATTTTCCTTTCCTGTCGCATCTTCATGGCAGCATACACGTTGGGTTGTGACTCTGCCTCCACAACCTGATAGGACCACATATCTATGAATTAGAGAGTAGACACCCGTCCCAGTATTCTCTGTATATATATACACCTCACATGTCACCTCAGAAGGGTGGGTGATTGTATGCTGCCATGAAGATGCGACAGGAAAGGAAAATTACGGAAAGGTGAGTATACAATTCTCCGTTTCCCTGTCGCATCATGGCAGCATACACATTGGGGAATAATTCGCCAAACTGGGTGGGAATGCAAAATAAATTTATTGACAAGAAACAGAAGAATTGGCCTGAATAACGGCCCTCCCGAATTCAACTGCTGCTAAACGTGCAGCGTCTATTTTATAATGGGAAACTAAGGTGTTTCTGGAAGACCAAGTGGCCGCTCTACAAATGGTTTCCGCTGAGACTCTGCAGTAAGCTGCCCATGAAGTAACCATTGCCCTGGTAGAATGCGCCCTTAAACCTTCCGGAATTTGTGAGGTACTTAAGGAGTAGGCCTTCTTGATGGCTTTCACGAGTCATGAGGCGATGGTACGGGCAGAAGCTGCCTGGCCCTTCCTGAACCCATGTGGAATGACTAGAAGGTTTTCACATTTCCTGAAAGACTTGGTTACAGAGAGGTATTGCAGAATGTTGCCCTTGACATCCAAAGGATGGGGAATGCCCTGATCCGTGACCAAGGCCGGGAGGTCAATTTCCTGGTTAAAGTGGAACGAGGAGGAGACCTTTGGGATGAATCTGTCTGAAGGCTTCAGGGTTAGCCTGTCTGGGTAAATCATCAGATATGGTTCCTTGATCAGAAGAGCTTGCATTTCTGAGACCCTCTTTGCCGATGTGATGGCAATTAAAAATTATACTTTCAGAGTCAGGTCCCAGAGGGAGACGTCTTCAAGTGGGAAGAATGGCTCTCTGGATAGGATCTCTAGGACGGTCGACAAGTCCCATGTTGGAAACGAAGGCTTTCTAGGAGGAGGCCTCAGCTTCAAGCAGGCTTTCTGAAATTGGACCACCAGAGGGTTAAGGGCCCACTTAACCCCTGTCAAAGAGGAGATGGCAGACACCTGAACCTTTAGGGTGTTGGACCTAAGGCCTTTGTCCAGACCTGACTGGAGGAAATCAAGCACTTGTACTGCTGATGGGGAAGAAGGGTCCCAACCTTGCTCCTGGGCAAAGGAAGAGAACTTTCCCCAGATTCTCCCATAGGTGTTGTTTGTGGAGAGTTTCCTAGCTTGGAGCAGTGTATCGACTACCCTTTGAGAGCAGCCCTGGACTAGGAACCTAGACCTTTCAGCCTCCAGGCCGTTAGGTGTAATTTCTCTAGATTCGGATGGAGGAGCTGACCTTGGGTTAGCAGATCCGTTGTCACCGGGAGCGGAAGCGAATCCGTTGTGCTTAGCTGCAGGAGGGTGGTGAACCAAGGCCTCCGTGGCCAGAAGGGAATCACAGCCAGTACTAGAGCCGCTGAATGTTTGAGCCTCAGAAGGAACTTGGCTATCAGTGGAGTTGGTGGGAAAATGTAGCCTAGGCGAAAGTTTCAGGGGTGCTGGAAACAATCTGTTCCCTCCGCTGAGGGGAAGGGGTTCCTTGACAGAAACCTCTGACATTTCTTGTTCTCTGGCGTCGCTGCAAGGTCTATGTCTGGATGACCCCATGTCTGGCATATAAGGGCAAATGCTTGTGGGCTTAGACACCACTCGTTGTTGGAAACGAATGTTCTGCTGAGAGAATCCGCCAGGAGATTTTGAACACCCGGAATGTAGGCCGCCCTCAGATCCCACAAGTTCAGTTGGGCCCAATGCATTACTGGACCGACCTCCCGCATCATGGAGATGCTCTTGGTACCCCCCTGCCTGTTGATGTAGGCTACAGCTACTCCGTTGTCCATTCGAATGAGGACCTGTTTCCCTCTCAGGAGTGAACTGAATGCTAAGAGGGCTTGGAAGGCTGCCTTCATCTCTAGAACGTCTGACACTACATCCCTGGTTTTGAAGTGCCAGCGGCCCTGAGCTGCATAATGTAGATAATGTGCCCCCCATTCCTCCAGACTGGCGTCCGAAGTTACCACCTCCTGGTGGAGGATGACTATCTGCTTGCATCTGCTGAGGTTGTCGGGGTGAGTCCACCACCGTAGAGATACCCTGGTTTCTTCTGAGATGCAAATTAACTGGGACATGGACCATCCGTCCCACTGGTGCAAGAAGGAGGCTTGCAGGGGTCTGGAATTCCATTGTGCCCATCTGACCATCGGAATGGTCGCTGATAGGGAACCCAGGAGGCTGAGGTATGCTCTGGCTGGTAGGCATGACGCCGGAATGACATCCTTCACCTTTTGAACTAGTAGGGACAACTTCTCCCTTGGCAGTGCCACCGTGTTGGCTCGGGTGTCTAATTCGGCTCCCAGGAAGACCATCCTTTGGATAGGTTGAGTGTTGCTCTTTTGCCAGTTGATTATCCAACCCAGACTCATTAGGGTGGAAACTAGGTCCTTGCGATGTTGCATGAGTGATTCCTGGCTGTTTGAGAGGAGGAGAATGTCGTCCAGGTAATGGTGGACCCTTAGACCTTTCTCCCACAAAAAGGATATTGCTGGAAGTAGAACCTTCGTAAACGTTCTGGGGGCTGTTGAGATTCCAAACGGAAGGCTTTGAAATTGGAAGTGCCCCTGACCCACCAAGAATCGCAGGAATTTCTGGAATGCCACGTGGATTGGTATGTGCAAGTAGGCGTCCTGCAGATCTATGGAGAGCATCCAGTCTCTTAGATTTATGGCCTGGAGGATAGACTGCAAGCTTTCCATCCTGAATGACTCCACTCTGATGGACTTGTTGAGGTTCTTTAGGTCTAGAACCAGTCAAAAGTCCCCTGACTTCTTCTTGACGAGGAATAGTGGAGAATAGAATCCCCTGCCTCGTTGTGCTGGCAGAACCTCTATTATCGCTCATTTTTGGAGAAGATCTTGGACGTAGTTTAGAAGGGACAACCTTTTTTCCCCAGATGGAGGAATACGGGTTGGGCAGAATTGATCCCTTGGGGCCGGTTGTTGAAGGACCATCTGTGGCCGAAACTGACAGTGGCCAGGGTCCAGGTATCGTCTATGGTCTCCGCCCAGACCAGCTTGAAACTGGAGAGTCTTGCTCCCACTACCACTGGCCGGACGGGTGCACCTTCAAAAGGGCTTCTGGTCACTGGAAGCGGGAGTCTTATTCCAGACCATTCCAGACCTGGTAGGGCTGACCAATTTAGGCAGCGTTATAAGTGCTCTTTTTTTCAATCTTCACTACTTACCCTTGTCTTCCCTCCCCCTTACCTAATAGGCTGGCGGTGATCTACTGAGGCAGCGGTCTCCATGGTGAGGAAGCGGACTGGAAACCTGCAGGGAGAAAAACAAGCAGCAATGCAGAGAGAGAGAGAGAAAGAGCAGGGATCCTGCACAAAAGCTGAATAGGAGAAGGCCACTTACCTTTGTAGAGCATTTTTTCTCTTATCTTTGCAGTGAGAAACGATCTGTCATATACAAACAACCAGCAGCAGCCATACAGCTAGTACTGGGCTTTTAAATCCGCGTCGGACGCTCACGCATGCACAGTAGCGCCGCGGGACACCCGGCGTCATCTTGGAAGCTGGAAAGAGGCATAGAGGCACCCAGGGTGACGGACTGCGCATGCACGAGGACGCCGAGAACGCTCGGCGCTCACAGGCGGCAGCTGGAGAACAACAGAGCCCAGCAGATAGGCAGAAAACCGGTAGGGGAGGGGGGAAGAGGGGGGATGGAGACCGCTGCACACAACTAAGCCTGTTTAAGGCTTATTGCATGAGGCCACACTGAAGCTTCCCTGGCCAATCCTCCAGCAAGCCTGTTTAAGGCTTTTGTGGGCTGCTGCACCTGAAGCCTGTTTAAGGCTTATATCGTGGCAGACAGTTGAGTGAGATGAGAGAGTGCCCCTGAGACCACCAGAGTGGGGCTCCTTCCATTTAGCTCGTTTAGAGGCTGTACAAGAAGGACTTCCACCCAGGAGAGGCTAGAACCTGGCTGGGGCGAAGCGGTAAGGGGGTGCTGATCTGTGCGTCCTGACAGGTGAGGAAAAATAAGAGAATACTGGGACGGGTGTCTACTCTCTAATTTATAGATATGTGGTCCTATCAGGTTGTGGAGGCGGAGTCACAACCCAACGTGTATGCTGCCATGATGCGACAGGAAACATTTTTATGTGAGATGTGCGCTACCTCGTGTGCATCTATCGATGTATATTGCAATTAGTATTCCTAGTTTTTTTACTTCTTTTGCTAACGAATGCAGTTATGAATGATTATTACATAGCAACGTCTGCTATTCTGTATTACACATTTAGGTTACATATTTGTTGTATGTAGTGGTCTGCTCAGATGTCTCCACAGCACTCACAGTACAAGTTCAAATACCATCCACCAGCTGTGTTTATTTTTTCAGTGCACAAGCGAATTAAAATAAACAAACAAAAAAATGTAATCTACCCGTTAGTTAGTGTGTGGTGCTTGGAATTTCACACCATAATAGTATTGAATACTTACATATCATTGCATGCATTTGAAGAGTTAATATAATAGAATCCGCGAAATTTAAAGTGCATTGGCTAATTGGCATTCACCTATTTTCAGCACATGCTGCTTTGGCTAATTGGCTAATAGTCATTTGCCTTTTTTCACCAATTCAATCTTTTAATATCTCTCTGTGGGATTTAAACCCATGAGTCCTTCAAGGTAGAAGTGCTGACAACTAGCCTATTGGGCGTAGCACAATCATACATAGAAAATACATTTACTAGTGTTTGATGTTTCTTCTTCCCTAGCTGTCTCTCCTGCCGCTGCCATCTTCTCTCACTGATGTGTTCTTCCGCGCAGCCGGTTGCCCGCTAATAAAAAAAAGCCGCTCTTCTTCTGTGGCCATCCGATAATGTCACCCGGAGAGTCTGCTGCATGGCTATGTAAGAGACGCCACACAGTGGGTGACAACACAGCGGAGGAAGACCACCACGGAAGAAGAGCAGCTTTTTTTTTTTTTTTATTATTAGCTGGTAACCAGCAGTGCGGAAGAACACAGCAGATGCAGAAGACGGCGGCGGCAGGAGAGACGGCTCTGGGAGAATACAGCTCGGGGAGAAGATGGAGGAGGAAGAGACAGCGTCTGGAGAAGATGGCTCGGGGAAGAAGACAGCTCAGAGCTATTTCACAATAAAGGACTTGTCAAAAACCGGCTATTGATTTTTTTACATTTCACTGCTTTATTTGGTGAACGGGTAGGGGTACAATGTACCCCATACCTATTCACATAGGGCGGCAAGATCTGGGAGTCCCCTTGTTAAAAGGAGCTTCCAGATTCTGATAAACCCCCTGCCCGCAGACCGACAACCACCGACCAGGGTTGTCGGGAAGAGGCCCTTGTCCCCATCAACATGGGGACAAGGTGCTTTGGGGCATGCGGCCTGGTGAGGTTCAGAAGGGAAGGGTGCTCACTCGTCCCCACCTATCCTGACCTCCAGGCTGCATGGTCGGATAAGGGTCTGGTATGGATTTTGGGGGGCACCACATCAAATTTCTTTAACATTTTGGTGTGGGGTTCCCCTTAAAGTCCATATCAAAGGGCCTGGTATGTACTGGGGGGGACCCTACAACATTTTTTTGCTTGAATTTTGGAATTCCATACCATAATATTATTGAATAAGTACATACCATTGCATGCATTTGAAGAGTTAAAATATGGAATAAACTAAACTGATGTGCATTGGCTAATTATGCTGATGAGCACAATGCACACTTCCAGGACTATGATGCTGTCAGTGGGATTTGAACCTTTGTGGGCAGCAGGGCATACCGCTATGCTACAGAGCTGAGCACATACCTACAGAGAAAATACATTTACTAATGTTTGATTCTATACAATAATGTTTTGCATTTCAGGCATTAATATTATAGTAACAACCATGTTCATGCTGATGTGTCATTGGCTAATAGGCATTCGCCTCTTTTCAGCATATGCAGCTCAGTCTAATGCAAGCTTTCAGTAGGTGATACCATCTGTGTTATTTTCAGCCATTTGAGCACAATTATATTGAGAACTAGGGATGAGCTTCGAGTTCGAGTCAAACTCATGTTCGACTCGAACATTGGCTGTTCGCAAGTTCACCGAACAGCGAACAATTTGGGGTGTTCGCGGCAAATTCGAATGCCGCGAAAAACCCTTTAAAAGTCTATGGGAGAAATCAAAAGTGCTAATTTTAAAGGCTAATATGCAAGTTATTGTCATAAAAAGTGTTTGGGGACCTGGGTCCTGCCCCAGGGGACATGGATCAATGCAAAAAAAAGTTTTAAAAACGGCCGTTTTTTCAGGAGCAGTGATTTTAATAATGATTAAAGTCAATCAATAAAAGTGTAATATCCCTTTAAATTTCGTACCTGGGGGGTGTCTATAGTGTGCCTGTAAAGGGGCGCATGTTTCCTGTGTTTAGAACAGTCTGACAGCAAAATGACATTTTGAAGGAAAAAACTCATTTAAAACTACCCGCGGCTATTGCATTGCCGACAATACACATAGAAGTTCATTGATAAAAACGGCATGGGAATTCCCCAAAGGGGAACCCCGAACCAAAATTAAAAAAAAAAAATGACGTGCGAGTCCCCCTAAATTCCATACCAGGCCCTTCAGGTCTGGTATGGATATTAAGGGGAACCCCGGCCAAAATTTAAAAAAAAAAATGACGTGGGGTTCCCCCTAAATTCCATACCAGACCCTTCAGGTCTGGTATGGATTTTAAGGGGAACCCCGCGCCAAAAAAAAAAAAAAAAAACGGCGTGGGGTCCCCCCAAAAATCCATACCAGACCCTTATCCGAGCACGCAACCTGGCAGGCCGCAGGAAAAGAGGGGGGGACGAGAGTGCGGCCCCCCCTCCCTCCTGAACCGTACCAGGCCACATGCCCTCAACATTGGGAGGGTGCTTTGGGGTAGCCCCCCAAAACACCTTGTCCCCATGTTGATGAGGACAAGGGCCTCATCCCCACAACCCTGGCCGGTGGTTGTGGGGGTCTGCGGGCGGAGGGCTTATCGGAATCTGGAAGCCCCCTTTAACAAGGTGACCCCCAGATCCCGCCCCCCCCTGTGTGAAATGGTAAGGGGGTACATAAGTACCCCTACCATTTCACGAAAAAAGTGTCAAAAATGTTAAAAATGACAAGAGACAGTTTTTGACAATTCCTTTATTTAAATGCTTCTTCTTTCTTCTATCTTCCTTCATCTTCTGGTTCTTCTGGTTCTTCTGGCTCTTCTGGTTCTTCCTCCGGCGTTCTCGTCCAGCATCTCCTCCGCGGCGTCTTCTATCTTCTTCTCCTCGGGCCGCTCCGCACCCATGGCATGGGGGGGAGGCTCCCGCTCTTCTCTTTTTCTTTTCTTCTCTTCTTCTCTTCTTCTTTTCTTCTTTTCTTCTCCGGGCCGCTCCGCAATCCATGCTGGCATGGAGGGAGGCTCCCGCTGTGTGACGGCGCTCCTCGTCTGACAGTTCTTAAATAACGGGGGGGGCGGGGCCACCCGGTGACCCCGCCCCCCTCTGACGCACGGTGACTTGACGGGACTTCCCTGTGACGTCACAGGGAATGCCACAGGGAAGTCCCGTCAAGTCACCGTGCGTCAGAGGGGGGCGGGGTCACCGGGTGGCCCCGCCCCCCCGTTATTTAAGAACTGTCAGACGAGGAGCGCCGTCACACAGCGGGAGCCTCCCTCCATGCCAGCATGGATTGCGGAGCGGCCCGGAGAAGAAAATGAAGAAGAGAAGAGAAGAAAAGAAGAAGAGAAGAGCGGGAGCCTCACCCCCATGCCATGGGTGCGGAGCGGCCCGAGGAGAAGAAGACAGAAGACGCCGCGGAGGAGATGCTGGACGAGAACGCCGGAGGAAGAACCAGAAGAGCCAGAAGAACCAGAAGAACCAGAAGATGAAGGAAGATAGAAGAAAGAAGAAGCATTTAAATAAAGGAATTGTCAAAAACTGTCTCTTGTCATTTTTAACATTTTTGACACTTTCTTTGTGAAATGGTAGGGGTACTTATGTACCCCCTTACCATTTCACACAGGGGGGGGGCCGGGATCTGGGGGTCACCTTGTTAAAGGGGGCTTCCAGATTCCGATAAGCCCCCCGCCCGCAGACCCCCACAACCACCGGCCAGGGTTGTGGGGATGAGGCCCTTGTCCTCATCAACATGGGGACAAGGTGTTTTGGGGGGCTACCCCAAAGCACCCTCCCAATGTTGAGGGCATGTGGCCTGGTACGGTTCAGGAGGGAGGGGGGGCCGCACTCTCGTCCCCCCCTCTTTTCCTGCGGCCTGCCAGGTTGCGTGCTCGGATAAGGGTCTGGTATGGATTTTTGGGGGGACCCCACGCCGTTTTTTTTTTTTTTTTTTTTGGCGCGGGGTTCCCCTTAAAATCCATACCAGACCTGAAGGGTCTGGTATGGAATTTAGGGGGAACCCCACGTCATTTTTTTTTTTTAATTTTGGCCGGGGTTCCCCTTAATATCCATACCAGACCTGAAGGGCCTGGTATGGAATTTAGGAGGACTCCCACGTCATTTTTAATTTTGGTTCGGGGTTCCCCTTTGGGGAATTCCCATGCCGTTTTTATCAATGAACTTCTATGTGTATTGTCGGCAATGCAATAGCCGCGAGTAGTTTTAAATGAGTTTTTTCCTTCAAAATGTCATTTTGCTGTCAGACTGTTCTAAACACAGGAAACATGCGCCCCTTTACAGGCATACTATAGACACCCCCCAGCTACGAAATTTAAAGGGATATTACACTTTTATTGTTTGACTTTAAGCATTATTAAAATCACTGCTCCTGAAAAAACGGCCGTTTTTGAAACTTTTTTTTGCATTGATCCATGTCCCCTGGGGCAGGACCCAGGTCCCCAAACACTTTTTATGACAATAACTTTCATATAAGCCTTTAAAATTAGCACTTTTGATTATTCATGTTCGTGTCCCATAGACTTTAACGGTGTTCGCATGTTCGAACGAACTTTTTTCCTGTTCGCATGTTCTGGTGCGAACTGAACAGGGGGGTGTTCGGCTCATCCCTATTGAGAACATAGGTTTACTAGTGTTTGATGGTGGGACTACTTTATATTCTAGGTATAAGGCCCCTTTCGCACGGACGGATAGAATGGTGCTTTTAGCTGCGGATTTTCTAGTTTTCTACTGCAGCTAAAAGCACACAATGCTTTCCTATGGCCCCATTCACACACTGCGTTTAGCTGCAATTTCGTTACATGCGGTTCCGTGCGGATAGAAAAAAATAGAATTGACTGCGTCCGGGAGCGATTTAGCACAGCTATCTGCACATAACTGCAGGTAATCGCGTAACTATTTCTCCTGCGGATAGCAGTGGCAACAGAGAAAGAAAAGTAACAGGAAGCACATCAGAAATGACAAGAATGTTCCAAACGCAGCTAAATGCAGACGCATGTAAACACAGGTAATCTCACTGTACAAATGCAGCTGATCGCAGTGTCTGGAGTCTTGAATTTCACAGAACATATTATATGCTTTTACCTGCGGCAGAACAGCCGTCCGTTTGAAAGGCGCCTAATAGTACTCAGTACAGTGACTTAGGCCCCTTTCACACTTGTGCGACCTGAAAGTTGCGAGATTTTGATGTGACTTTAAGCAATGCCTCTGTAATCTTGAGGTCTATGAATGCAGGAGTCACAGGGAAAGGCGCGCAACTTTCCCGCGATTTTGCATTGGCAATTTTGCCCTGATTCCAGGGAATGCCTGTGTAAACTTGAGGTCTATGGACCTCAACTCGCATCAAAGTCAGACCAAAGTAGTACAGGGACTACAGTAAACGGGAATGAATTCTGGACAGCCGCACTCAGAAATTAGCCTTGTTTATTAAGAAGATGGACATCAATTACAGGATAACAGCAGACAGGAACAGAGCTGACTTTTCGCACTAACGTTAGTGCAAAACGTCAGCTCTGTTCCTGTCTGCTGTTATCCTGTAATTGATGTGCATCTTCTTAATTATCAAGGCTAATTTATGAGTGCGGCTGTCCAGAATTCATTCCATTTACTGCTACCAGCAATAGCCAGCACCTTTAACCTCCGAACCAAGAAGGATTCATTTTAGTTTGTTTGAACTTTTTTCTGGAGCGGTGATTACTTCTTCTCACATTTAGTATAGGGACTACGTTGAAGTCAGTGTGACTTGAAGTCGCACAGATATGAATGGTACACTGAAAATCATGGGGTATGACTTGTCATGCGACTCTGATGTCCAAAGTCGCACAAGTGTGACTCAACCCGACTTTGTGAGCAATTTCAGAGACATCAGTGCATTTTCCTGCACAGATGTCCAGTGAAATCACATAGGTCCCAACTGTCCCTGATTTGGAACAAAGTCCCTCTTCCTCCTCATTTGTCCCTCATTTTGTTCTGATCTGTATAGTTGTATATAAAATGCACTTTTTATCTTTCAAAAAGGGGTTTCCCAGCGCTAAACCTTTCATCTAATTACTAAATTGCTTTGTTTGTAAATTTCCAAAGCCATGCTAAAGGAATATTATTGGTAAAAAAAAAAAAAAAAAAAAAACACTTAGGAGGTTTAAATAATATATATATATATATATATATATATATATATATATATATATATATATATATATATATATATATATATATATATATATATATTTTTAAATAATTCTCCTTTAAGGTGGTGTTTTAGGAGGTGTGTCCTATGCCTACCTACTTTTGATAATAGGTGTCCCTTATACCCATCTCAAAAAGTTGGGCGGTAAGAAATCGCCCCCTGATGTCGCCCAAAGTAGTGCAAGAACTACTTTTGAGAATCGTTGTGGCGTTGCACCAATTCAGACAGTTCCATTGCTGTCAATAGGCACCGATTTGGCCCGCAATTTGACATGTCAATTCAGAGCTATGTGAACATGGGTGAAGTTGCATAGATATTAGAGCTGCACGATTCTGGCCAAAATGAGAATCACAATTTTTTTTCTTAGAATAAAAAGATCACGATTCTCTCATGAGTCTCGCAAAGTTAAATCTTTCACATTATCCAAAAAAATTGGGCTAACTTTACTGTTTTTTTTTTTTTTAATTCATTAAAGTAATTTTTTCCAAAAAAATTGCATTTGAAAGACCGCTGCGCAAATACAGTGTGACATAAAATATTGCAACAACCACCATTTTATTATCTAGGGTCTCTACTAAAAATATATATATAATGTTTGGGTTCTAGTTCTAAGTAATTTTCTAGCAAAAAAAAAGATTTTAACTTTTAACTTTTTAAACCAACAAATGTCAGAAAAAGGTTTAGTGTTTAGGTGGTTAAACTTTCCTCACTTACACAGAAGTCTATTCTATTGACAAATTGTTACAATGTTTCTAGTTAAGTTCACTGATAAAGAATGTTCTGATTCTTGGCAGACTGCCCGGTTTTTCTCTTCCTTTCTTTTGATGGCTGTGGCTTCAGAAGAGCAGAGAATTCTTTGCATAGCAAGAATCGTGAAACGCTTTTTTCAAGATCGCAAAGGGGAAAAAAATTGCGATAACGATTCTTGACGATTAATCGTGCAGCTCTAATAAATATGAATGGATTTCATGGGGGACAACTTTTCATGTGACTCTGAGGTCCAAAGCTGCATGAAAAGTCACCCAAGTGTGAAAGTAACCTAATGAGATTAATTGATAACACCTTTGAATAAGGCCCCATTTGCACTTGTGCGACCTTAAAATTGCACAGCTTTGCGATGACTTGAAGCAATGTCTGTGTAATCTTGTGGTGTATGGACCTCAAATTGCATCAAAGTCAAACCAAGGTAGTGCAGGACGCATTTGCCACACTTTCAGGATGCACAAGTGACAATAGGGCCAAATTCAAAGGTGTTATCCTTGAATCTCATTTACACTGCTGAGACCTGAAAGTCACATTATTTTGCTGCCACTTTGCCGCTGCAACTTGGCCCAAACTTCTGGGAATGCCTGAGTAATATTGTACTCGATGTACCTCAAGTCACTTGAAAGTCACACCAAAGTAGTGCAAGGACTACTTTGAAGTTGGTGTGACGTAAAGTAGCATAGATATGAATGGTTATCATTGAGAATCATGGGGTACAACTTGTCATGCAACTCAGAGGTCCAAATTTGCTGGAAAATTTGCCCAACTGTGAAACAAGTCATATATATTTTAATAAAAAGAGCTCTCATTTATACTTGCATAGTCCTTACTGATTTACATCAGTAGAACAAATGCAGGAAGTGATGTGTGCTCATGGGACAGAAGCAAATGTGTGGGGATGCCAAACAAATCAATGAACCCCACCCACACCAAATCTAACTACCACATCCACCCCCACATTGATTAAGCACAAGTACATATCCTACACTTTCCCGGCCAATCAGCAGCACCTCCTCTTTGCTAAAGAGAACTCGCCATATCCACCTAGATGGAGATCCTGACCAGCACAGGAACTTCTGGGCGCATACAATGACTAATTTCTGGGTTAGAAGGTGAAACCACGCTCTTTTGATTGCAGTTGTGAATATTTGATCACAACCACGATTAGTATTTTTTATTTTCATTTATTTGCAGATATGCAAATCTGTATTTTTACTTATATTTGAAGGTAAACTTAAGGGAGTTCGATAAGAAATGATGTCCCTGGGATAGCAGCAGGTGTATTACAAAGACAAAGGCCCAGTTTGAGCCCTGGTTCACACTGACAGCGAGAGGAAATCGTTCAGCTGAACTCACACAATTTAATTCCCGCATATCAGTCCCGACTGCTGGGGCAATATCAGAGACAGCTGTGCAGGTGTCTGCACTGATATCAATACAAATCGCACCAATTAGAACAGTGTAATTGCTACCAATTTGACATGTCAGATCGCACCAATGTGAACCAGAGCTGACACATTCAAACACTATCCATCAGCTGGATTAATTACCTGCAATTCTCCACAGCTGTTACATATAAAGATTCCACCTTTATCACTTATTGAAGTGTGCTGAAGCATAGGTTTAGCGATTTGTCATGTGATTTGAGAGATCAAATTGCATGACAAGTCACAGCCTATTAGCGGCAATGGCACTGTTCCAATCAATGCGACTGATTTCCAAAGGTAGTTCCTGCATTACTTTTGCTGATTTCAGGTGTGACTTCAATAGAAATCTGAAGCTACACAGATGCCTATCAAGTAGCACCTGAAATTGCGCTGACCTAGCTACTTTGAAATCGGGCTACTTCAGGTGAAGTGAAGTACAAAATCAGCAGAGCTTCCCCTCATATCTACAGTGACTGCACTTCCAAGTGCACTTTCAGTGCAATTTCAAGTGCACTTTGCATTTGTAGTTTGTGCTTGTAGTGCAAAGTGGATTTGCCTTTCGTAAATAACCCCCATTAACATCAGTCCCTGGCTGGAATGAGCTTCCAATCTAAAGTCCAAAATTAACTTTCTTACATTAGAGACTATTTTGACAGGAGCCAAATAAGATGCCAGCATGTATTTGGATTGTAGTGAGAAACCCACACAGGGAGAACACATAAACTTCAACACAAACATTAGCATGTTGGGGAATTGAACCAGCAACCCCAGTGCTGCTAGACAGAATTTCTACCCACTTAGCCAGAATACAGCCTCACACGTGGTGTCTGCATCTCTGTGGTGTGAACCAACCCTAAGTCCATAGCCATGCTCAGTGTCACAAGCAATATACAATATATTGGCCTAAGTATTGGGACACCTGCCTTTAAATGCACATGAACTGTAATGGCGTCCCAATCTTAGTTCTGTAGGGTTCAATATTGAGTTGGCCCACCCTTTGCAGCTACAACAGCTTCAACTCTTCTGGAAAGGCTGTCCACAAGGTTTAGGAGTGTGTCTATAGGAATGTTTGACCATTCTTCCAAGTGCATTTGTGAGGTCAGGCAGTGATGTTGGATGAGAAGGCCTGGCTTACAGTCTCCACTCTAATTCATCCCCAAGGTGTTCTGTTGTGTTGAGGTCAGGACTCTGTCCAGGCCAGTCAAGTTCCTCTACCCCAAACTCACTCATCCATGTCTTTATGGACCTTGCTTTGTGCACTGGTCCAAATCATTTGGTGGAGGGGGGATTATAGTGAGGGGTTGTTTTTCAAGGGTTGGGCTTGGCCCCTTAGTACCAGTGAAGGAAACTCTTAAGGCATCATCATACCAAGACATTTTGGACAATTTCATGCTCCCAACTTTGTGCAAAACAGTTTGGGGAAGGCCCCTTCCTGTTCCAACATGACTGCACACCAGTGCACAAAGCAAGGTCCATAAAGACATGGATGAGCGAGTTTGGGGTGGAGGAACTTGACTGGCCTGCACACAGTCCTGACCTCAACCCCATAGAACACCTTTTGGCTGAATTAGAGTAGAGACTGTGAGCCAGGCCTTCTCATCCAACATCAGTGCCTGCCTCACAAATGCACTTCTGGAAGAATGGTCAAACATTCCCATAGACATACTAAACCTTGTGGACAGGCTTCCCAGCCTTCCAGAAGATGTTCTAGCTGCAAAGGGTGGGCCAAATCAAATTTTAACCCACGGACTAAGCTGCTATTAAAGGTCATGTGTGTGTAAATGCAGGTGTCCCAATACTTTTGGCTAGATAGTTTATATGGCGGGATTTACAAAGGTGGTGGAACCCTCCTACACATAAGTACTATATTTAGACATAGTTTTAGGACCTGGGAGATGAGACAACTTCTCTACATGAAGCGGCATGTTTGGGAATCAAACCCAGACCCTCAAAGATGCATAAGCAGAAGTTCTAACCTCTAAGCCACGTAGCAGACACATATGAGAATCTCCCACACATAAATACTCATAAATACTGCATTTCTTTGGACAGGTGATGGAATTACATTACTCAAGAGTTATTCTTCTTGATTTATTCTGTGATATTTGGTGGTTCTTTGTGGGTGAGTGTATAGTGATATTAGTAGTGAATAGTGATATTATCCTCAAATTTTTGGGAATTACATTTTGATTTCTCATGTTGGTACACATATGACATTTTTTGGGCTCAAATTATGAATATTTGGAAATAATAAAAAGCGCAAAAAATTGTGACTCATTTTAAATTTGCATCAGCAATGGTATTGTTTGTGCTTTGTAAAGACACCTGTGTGAGTTTGGGTAAAGATTGTTGTGAGATGGAGAGTAACAAGTGAAAGTGACAGAGAAAAATATATTTTACCAAAACATTCTAGCATTCTTAAAAACAAAATAAATGAGAAAAAAACAAAATAGAAGCAGCAACAATGTTGCAAGGAACATTCATTTCAGAGAAAGATGCATTTAATTTTAACAATAAAAGTATTTATTTATTGTACCATTAGAATCAATGGCTGAAACATTGGACAATAATAGTGCAGATTTTCATTCTCTTTTCAAATAATTTATTGAGAATACAACAATACAATTTTACAGTACTGGTTTTAATTTTATGTAAGGTTACAAAATATGAGGAAAAGGAACTTCTCAATAATAACTTAGAATAATAATACCTAAGTTATCTTCTAGAAATCAGTAAGAAAATCTATTATCCAGTGTACATATCTGAATTATATGGTTATAATAATTAATAGAGCTTTTGTAATTGTAAAAATAAATAAATAAGTAAGTAGATAAATATATATAAAAAAAAAAAAAATACAATATGTCACAATAGTGAGACATAAAATGCAACTAAATTAGATAAATTGGGTATTAATGAGATGACCTAGAGAGACACCCAAACAACCAGGGCCAAGGTCCGGCTATTTGGCCCGGCATATCCCGGGTGCATGGGTGTCCCTCCAAAGCATCCCCATCAAAGGTATAGATAGTTTGCATCCGAAAAAGACATAGTTTGCCTAACCAAATAATAATTTAATAGAAATAGATAAAGACACATTTTATTATTATACATCACTAAAAATAAAATTTAATAAGTGGGAATATGTGGTGGGATCTGAAATGGTTATGGAGGGAATTTGGGGTCTCCAGAGAGAAGCGAGTGTTAAATATTTATGGGAACATGTAATAATATAGACCGTGAAGGTGGTAGATCTCATCAGGGTAAAAGAAGTGAATAGTTCAAATCCGGTGGTAGTATGTGTGTTATCCATGGAAGCCAAAGAGATTCAAATTTGTCCAGTTTATCAAGTATGATTGCCTCCATTTTAGCATGGATCATAGCTTGAGTTACACGTTGTTTTACAGATATGTCACAAAGCTTATTGGTTTTCCAGGCTTTTGCTATAGATTGTTTTGCAGCTGTTGTGACATATAGTAAAAGTTTAAATTGACGTTGAGTTATGTTTCGTGGCTTATTATTTAGGAGGGCTACCAATGGATCTGGTTGTAATGTGGTTTCAAACATTGTAGAGAGAATTTGAAATATTTTTGACCAATATGTTTGGACTATTGGACAAGTCCACCAAATATGCAGATGTGTACCAATGTCGCTGCATCCGCGAAAACAGTGAGGGGGGTATTGGGGAAGGTATTTTGATATACGTGCTGGCACTAAATACCACCTGGTAAGAACTTTATAATTTGTTTCTAGGGCAACTATGTTGGGTGTGGCTGATTTTGTAGATTGCCAGATTTGTGACCAATCCAGTGAGTCTGGAGGAAGGTTTAAATCAGCTTCCCATTTGGTAGTATAAGACGGGGGAGAGGAATTTGTTTGTGAAAGTAGTTGAGCATATATGTCAGAGATAAGTCCTCGTCTGTGTGGATCTGACATACATGATCGTTCAAATGAAGTATATTCTGGAGTTGTCAAGTTTGTGGGGATGTTTTGGGATAAAAAGTTTTTAATTTGTAAGAATCTAAATGTTTCATTACTGGGTATGTTGTGTGTCTTGCTTATTGTAGGAAATGAAATAAGTTTATCAGAGTCATAGAAGTGATGAACTCGTGTAAGACCCACATTTATCCAAGCTTTAAAGGAGGAAGGTAAAGTCCAAGCTGGGTAGAAGGAGGGGTTGTTTAGAAAGGAGAGGAGAGGGTTTAGTGGAGATTGGAGACCAAAACGGAATTTAAGTCTATCCCATATTGAGAGGCTATGTTTTGTGACTAGATTTGTTATTGAACGTCGTTGGGGTGGTGAAAGCCATAACAGATTTGATATAGAAAGTGGATCACATTCCACCGATTCTATAGTTACCCAAAGAGGGATTTCTTTAGTGGCATGGTATTTAATAATTTGTGCTAATTGAGAAGCATAATAGTATTTTGAGAAATTTGGAACACCCAAACCTCCACAGGTTCGGGCCATATGTAGTGTATTTTGTGGTAATCGTGGTTTAAGTTTGCCCCAAATAAATTGGGCTGATTTGCGTTGTAGTATTCGGAAAAAATAAGCCGGAACGTTTATAGGAAGTACACGGAACAGGTATAGGATTTTAGGCAATATGGACATTTTTACTACTGTGATTCTACCCATCCATGCTAACGGTAAAGAAGACCATTTTCTCAGTAAGGTTGATAATTGAGTTAGCATGGGAGGATAATTTGCAGAGTATAGGTCAGCTGGATTAGCCGTTAGTGAGATCCCTAAATATGGTAAATGTGTTGTTGACCATGTAAATGGAAGGGAGTCTTGTAACTGTTTCTGTAAATCAGGTGATAACGATATATTTAGGGCTTTTGATTTTTGCTGATTTATCTTAAGACCAGATATTTTACCGAATTTTGTAAGAATTTCAATGAGGTTTGGAGCTGATAGTAGGGGCGAAGTAAGAAATACTAAGACGTCATCGGCAAATAAACATAACTTATGTTGGTGACCACCTAATTCAAGTCCTTTTATATTTATATTGGATCTAATAAGTTGAGCTAGGGGCTCAATAGCCAAGGAGAATAGAAGAGGGGATAATGGACATCCCTGCCTGGTTCCTCTTTCAATATTAAAGGGGTCTGAGCGGTAACCTGAATAGGTTATATACGCTTTTGGATTATGATAAAGAGAGGAAATCCATCCCTGGAACCGCTCACCAAATCCCCATTTATGAAGAATGGCTTTAAGATAAGACCATGACAGAGTGTCAAACGCCTTTTGTATATCGATAGAGAGGAAACAGGCAGGGATTTTGCGAGACCTGGCTATATGAGCCAGTAGGGTAGCACGCCGTATGTTATCACCTGCTTGTCTGAAAGGTATGAAACCCGTTTGGTCTTTATGAATTAATGTGCCAATAATTGGATTAAGTCTATTAGATAGAATCTTTGCTAATATTTTTATGTCTATATTAAGGATTGAGATTGGTCTGTAATTGGACCATGACGTGTCATCTGCATGCAGTTTTGGAATCATGGATATTGAAGCTAGTAGGGATTCCGCGTTAAAGGCACAGCCTTCTAATAGAGAATTAAATGCGTTTGTCATAAGTGGGGCTAGTAGTGTAGTAAAGTGTTTATAAAATGTGGCTGAGTATCCATCAGGGCCTGGGCGTTTATGCAATTTTAGGGATTTTATTGCTGATATGACTTCCATATTAGTGATCTGCTTATCTAAAGTTTCTTGTTGGGTAACAGAAAGGGTTGGGAGAAGAATAGAAGATAACAGTGCGTCTAATTTTGTTGAGTCGAATGTTTGTGTATTTTGGTATAAATCTTTGAGTTTCCTACGGAACTCATTGATAATTTTCTGTGGATTACTAGAAAAATTGTTTTTGGTGATTTGTAGCCGAATTGGTTTCGGAATGTGGTCTGCTCTGCGTAGAGTTAATGCCAAGAATGTGGTTGGCTTATTAGCTTTCATATATATTGTATGTTTAGTTTTGCGAAGAATCTGTATAGCTGAGTCTGTTAAAAAAAGATCAAGCTCCAACTTTGCTTTATCATAGTCTAGCTTTGTAGTTTGAGAGGGCAAATTTTGGAAAATTTCAGAGGCTTTATAATAAGCTTCCTCTAATTTGTTTTGCATTTGCTGTTTCAATTTACGTCGGTAAGACGACTGGCTGATACAGACTCCTCTAATGGAAGGTTTAAGAGCTTCCCATAGATTCAGTGGATTAGTATCTGTTGGTAAATTATTAGCGATGTAATCTTGTATGGCTGTTTCTATTTTTAGACGGTATGTTGGGTCAACTAATAAATTATCATTTATAGTCCAGGATCTATGGCTAGGCCTCGGGATCAAGGATGAGAAGGACGTCATGACCGCATTGTGGTCTGACCATGCGCATGGGATGATTAAGGAATTATGTATTTGTGGTAACGTGCCAATGTGGACGAATTGGTGGTCTATACGAGAAAATGTTTTGTGGGGATGGGAATAGTAAGTGTATTGTTTTCTTCTAGGGTTTTGTTCACGCCAAGAGTCAATAAGAGAATGTTGTTCAAGGAGTTGTCTGAAATTAAGGCGTTGAGGTTGTAGTGGTGTAGGGGATTTGTCTAAAATTGGGTATAAAACTTGATTTGAGTCTCCACACATCATGAGGGTACCTTTTTTATGAGATTCAACTACTGAGAACAAGTGTGAGAGGAACGAAAGAGGATTTCTGTTGGGAGCATAGTAAGAAACTATAGTTATTTCATTATCTAACAGGAGACCTGTAAGGATTATATAGCGACCCTCAGGATCTTTTATTTCTCTATGTAAAGTGAAGGGGGTTGTGTTATGAAATGCAATCAGCACTCCTCTTTGTTTTGTAGTGGCCGAGGCCATATAGACTTGTGGGTATTGGCGACTTATAAATTTAGGGGAAGACTGTGTAGAGAAGTGTGTTTCCTGCAGACATATTACATGTGCAGAAAGTGAAGAAAAGGAATGAAAGGCTTTTGTTCGTTTTGGTGGGGAGTTGAGACCCTGGACATTAAGTGTTAGTACATTTAAAGACATTTTTGAATAAAAGGTATTAGGGATTATAATAAATTCTTAATGTGATAATATCCAAGAAGGTTATACTCTGGAGGGGCGAGAAAAAACAAAAAAACAAAACACAATAAAAAAAAAAAAAAAAGGGGGGGGGGGCAGGAAAGGATGGGTAAAAAGAATAAAGGGGGATGAATAGGACAAGTAGAATAAGTAAAATTCCTGTTTTAGAGCAGTAGATGAGAAGTTGTTTTTAAATAAAGAGGAAAATAGCTCCTATATGGAGCTAGTATCCAAGGGGTGGTGAAATATCACCAACCGGTGGGTACGAATGGTCCAAAGAGAGTCCGGTCAGTAAGTCCGGCTACTCGAGGATCTATTGAGAGGCGCAGTGGATTGTCTCCGGGACAAAGGCAGCCTCCTCAAAGGCTATACAAACAATAACAAAATAATACAAGTCACTAATAATATAATAGCTATTATTAGGATAATGTAATAGAGATATGTTTCTATAACTTTGCATTACATCATGCACTTATAAAAAAGGGCATTGCATTTACTAAACTAAACCTAAAAAATGATATTGGAGTAATAAAGTTTGGTAACAATTATTATTTTACAAAGGATTGATTAACTACAGATTTTCATTCTCAAAAACGCATTTTAGCCAAGTGCTAATTTTGGTATTTACTATAGCGCCTGGTAAAAAAGACACTGGAGCTAAAATGAGAGCTATTTGCATGTCTGAGCATGCTCAGTTGTGTTGGCACCTAGTTGTACAGAAACAGGGAATTTATCTCTTCTCAGACTTTTAAAGATATTTCAGGGTAGAAATCACTTTTTTACACAGTTTAAAGCAGATTATCTTTAAATAATATACCACATATTTCAGTACCATTTAGGCAATTATATCATTCTCTAAACATTATTTCCTTGTCAAAAGAAGTTTATTGAGTATACAATGTTATAAAGATACATAAAGTAAGTTTACAAGGATCTATAAAGTAAGCTCATTGTTTTACAGTAGGGTTTCTATAGGTAAATATAATAAAATTACAAATATTAAACATTGGGTTTACGTAAACCTAAATTAAAGATATATATAATTTCCTTAGTTACTTTTGTAGATATTTAAATGATTTATACCTACTATACATATTGTTTACAAGTAGAGTGTATATAGGTCAAATAAATTCTGATAATGAGTTTTAATCGTAAGGTGGAGAAAATGAAAGAAAAAGAAGAAAAAGGGTTGAAAGGTAGAGGTATGGTCCACAAGGTTGTCCCGCTCGTCAGTTTATTATTCTTTTTAGTTCTCTTTGAAGCCTTAGAATGGGTGTCTCTGTAAGTCATTTAATCTGTTACCATGGCAACAGGACAGAGTCATTGAAGTTTGACAGGAACTGTTGTTTTATCCAAGGATGCCAAAGTTTTTCAAATTTTGGAATTTGATTTTGATCGATGGCTACCATCTTAGCATGGGACATTGTATTATTCATTCTGTGAATTGTTTCTGCTAGTACCAATGTAGGAGATTTCCATGCTTTGGCCACTGTTTGTTTTGCAGCCGTTATTAGTTGGATCATAAGTTTGAATTGAGAGAGTGTTAACCATTCCGGTTTTAGATTAAGTAAAGTTAAATATGCATCTGGTTGTATTATTTTTTAAAATATTTTAGATGCAATCACGAAGACTTCCTTCCAGAAGGTTTGGATTACTGGGCACGTCCACCATATGTGTAAATATGTGCCTATTTCTGGGCATCCTCGAAAACAAAGAGCTGAGGTATTAGGTGAATATTTTGCCACTCTAGCGGGTACAAGGTACCAGCGAGTTAGGACTTTATAATTTGTCTCCAGTGCTAAGATGTTGGGTGAAGATGACTTAGATGTGAGCCATATGTTAGACCAGTCCGTGTCTTCTAAAGTTCGTCCCAGGTCCTCCTCCCACCTCTGAACGTAAGAGGGTCTATTAAGATTTGCTACTCCATATAATTGATTATAAAGTGATGAAATTGTACCTTTAGCAAATGGATCTTTTGTACAGATTGATTCAAAAATGGATAATAGGGATAATGGTGTATCCCCCTTTAGGAATGGTGTATAGAAATTTTTGATTTGGAGATATCTAAATATCTCAGAGCTTGGTAGATCATATTTTTCTCTAAGCGATGGGAATGAAAGGAATGATTTAGATGCTATGAAGTCATTTAGTGTCTGAATGCCTGATGTTGTCCAAGCTTTAAAAGAATTTGGGTAGATCCATGCCGGATAAAAGGCCGGATTTCTGATAAAAGAAAGGAGAGGATTGTGTGGAGATTGTAACTGATATTTGGTTTTTAGTTTATCCCAGAGAGATAAGAAGTGTTTAGTTATGGGATTATGAATTTTAAAGCGGTCTTTAGGATCAAGCCATAATAAATTTGATATTAATAGTGGGTCATTTTCTGAAGCCTCTATAAATACCCATAATGGGATTTCCTGTTTTGCATGGTATTTGGACAGACTGGCCAAATGTGCTGCTCTGTAGTAGTTAGTAAAATTAGGGTATCCCAGGCCTCCTTTATTTTTGGGAAGATGTAGTGTGTGTATAGGTATACGTGGTTTAGAAGAGCCCCATATAAACGAAGTTGCTCTTTTTTGTACTATTCTCAAAAAATAGGAAGGAATTGGAATAGGGAGGACTCTGAATAGATAAAGCAATTTGGGTAGAATAGTCATTTTGATTGCATTAATCTTCCCTATCCAGGATAAAGGAAGTTGCGACCATTGTTTTATTAGATTTGTGATCTGTCTTAATACAGGAGGATAATTGGTTGAGAATAAGTCAGAATGAGATGCTGTTAAATGAATTCCAAGATATGGGATTGATTTTTCTGCCCATGTGAATGGGAGTGCAGCCCTAGCCGGGATCAATTCCATGTTTGTGAGTGAAATATTAAGCATTAGGCATTTCTTAGGATTAATCATAAGGCCGGATAGGGCTGCAAATCCATCAAGAGCTGGTATTAAGTTAGGACCAGAGACCTGTGGTGATGATAGAAAAAGTAATATATCGTCTGCAAATATACATAATTTGTGTGTAATACCTCCTACTTCAATGCCAGTTATAGTTTGGTTTGTTCTGATGTATTGGGCCATGGGTTCAAGTATAAGGGCAAATAATAAGGGAGATAATGGGCAACCCTGTTGGGTACCTCTTTCGATATCAAAGGCTTCAGATTTGTATCCAGCATATTTTATATAGGCTTTGGGTTTATTATATAATGCTTTGATCCATGTTAAAAAGTGGGGTCCAAAACCCCATTTTTGTAATGAATATTGCATATATTGCCAGGATACTGTGTCAAATGCCCTCTTAATATCGAGAGATAGAAAACATAAAGGGATTTTCCGTTTTTTAGCAATATGTGCCAATAACACTGCCCTGCGTATATTATCGCCTGCCTGTCTATTTGGCATGAAGCCTACTTGATCTCTATGTATTAATTTTCCTATAATGCTATTAAGGCGTTTTGCTATTATTTTTGCTAATAATTTAATATCGAGGTTTAACAGAGAGATAGGCCAATAATTCACACAGGAAGTATCATCAGAAAGGGGTTTTGGGATCATACAAACAATTGCCATTAGTGTTTCTTGCCGAAAAGAATGTCCATCTAGAAGTTTGTTAAACGTTTCAGTGAGAATGGGAGAGAGTATTTCTGAGAATGTTTTATAGTATAAAGCCGAGTAGCCGTCTGGGCCTGGTCTTTTGTTAAGTTTTAGGTCTTTTATGGCGTTTGCAACTTCATCTATAGTTATAGGCTCATCCAAACTGCTTTTTTGATTCTGAGATAACTCAGGTAAGGTTATTTTTGAGAAGAAGGATTCAGCCTCTGTAGGATTAAATTCATTGTTTGTCTTATATAAAGTTGCGAGATGTGAGTGACATTTATGGACTATTTTAACTGGATTACAAGTGTAAACATTTTTTGATAATTTCAAACGTATTGGTTTGAAAGATTTGTTAGTTGAATTTAATGCCCGAGCCAAATATGTACCTGATTTGTTTGTATTCATGTAGAAATTGTGTTTGGAGCGTTTGAGGGATTTATCAACTGACTCAGTGAGAAATAGATCGTATTCCAATCTAGATTTTTCCAGATGAGATTTTGTACTCTGAGATGGATTATCTTGAAATATTATGTAGGCTGCATTAAAATTGAGTTCTAGTTTTTTTGCTAGATTTTTGCGTTCCCGTTTAAATAGTGCCATTTGTCTTTGTATTGTACCACGCAAGACAGGCTTAAGAGCTTCCCACAGTGTTATTGGGGAGATGTCTGTTGTATTATTAATTGATATGTATTCCTTTAAAGCTTGTTCAATGGCCATCTGATGTAGTGGGTGTTTGAGCATTATGTCCGGTAAGTACCACAGTGAGTCATGCGCTTTTGGTATGGCTGAGGCTATAGTATTGTATACTGCATTATGGTCAGACCACGGAATCGGAATTATATCTGATGCAATAATTTCTGGTATCATTCCTATTGTTAGAAAAATATGATCTATTCTGGTGAAGGTTTGATGAGGGTGCGAGAAATAAGTGAATTTCTTTTTCATTGGGTTACTTTCTCTCCACGAATCTACCAGATTGTATTTGGAAAGAAGTTGAGAAAAAGGTAATCTAGAGGTTATTTTGGATGGTGTAAAAGGTGATTTATCTAGAAATGGGAGGAGGACCTGGTTCGAATCCCCACACATTATCACTGTTCCTATTTTGTGTGTATTAATCACTTGTAATATATGTGAGAGGAATGGTGTAGGTTGTTTGTTAGGAGCGTAGTAGGAAATCACAGTGATTGCTGTATCCATTATATAACCCATGAGTATCAGGTATCTACCTTCTGGGTCTTTAATTTCTGATGATAAGGTGAATGGTGTGGATCGGTGAAATGCAATTAGAGTTCCCCTTTGCTTGGTACAGGCAGAAGCCGTGTAAATTTGTTGATAAAAAGGAGAAATATATTTTGGAGTAGAATCTTTGGTGAAGTGTGTTTCTTGGAGGCATACTATGTGAGCCTTCTTGTTATGAAAAGTACGGAAGGCTTTGGTCCTTTTTTGAGGGACATTTATTCCCTGAACATTCAGGGAAAGTATATTCAGTGGTGCCATGGCAATAGATCAAATAGTTTTGACTTACTTTTTGTTATGCAGAGCTGACTGCGCAGATCAACCTGTGTGGACTGAAGAGATGAATAGATAGAAAAGAAACCAGTGAATTCTGGAGTAAAGAGTAAACAAAAAACATATGAGATTAGATGATACATTGTATAAATTATTTTTTGCAAGTAATCACAATTTACCCGTGAAAGATAATAAATATCTCTCTCAGGGGAATAAGTGCCTTCGTCACACTCCCACATAATATGGTTGGGAGAATGAGGAGGGCTAATGGGGGTACACGGATCTTCCGCTTACAGGAGAGAAGTGCTATGTCAAAAGACATCAAAATGATGTTTCATTAATTGGAGTGCAGAATATAGTTTTTGTTGAAATTATTTATTCCAGGGTGGTTGTATATGGTTAGTCTTGCCCTAGGCTAAATAATTCAGTTAGAAAGGTACTGTTAATAACTTTGGTATTGATGGAGATAGTTTGAATTATTTTGGGATTTTAACCCTTTTAGAGTAAACAATTACATATTTTATTCATATGCAACTGTTTAGATATGTTAACTCATAAAATTGAGGTTATATTGCTTCAGATTAGAATAAACAAAAACATAATTCTAGGAACTAGTTAGGTAATAATATATTTGTTTTAAGAAAAGAAAGAAAAAGCTTCCATTACTTCTGGATTATTGAACATATTTGTCCTAAAAAGTAATAAATCTATTGTTATTACCTGATAATATATAACTGAACAAGAATTTCCTTATTTCACTTATATATTCTAAGGCTATATGAATCAGAAGTAATTTTAACTATTTTAACTACAGAAGTAATATAACTGGAATGTAACATGATCCCACACAGTGTGTGACTATCAGAATGCAGTTACATTCAGTTATAAATACAGGTTTTTTATAGAGAACCATCTCTTAGTATAATAAATGAAGAGATATCAGGAATTAGGATGTCAGTCCATTGAATCTTCTTGGTCCATGGATGATGTGGCATAACGGCCTCTTTTGTGAGAATGATGATTCCCATTTTGTTCTGAAATTTTCTGGGTGCTGCCTGAAGGTGAAGATGATGCCATTCTTCTGCGTGTGGGCTCTGTCAGATTTAATTTTAAAAGGGTTTGTTGTAGTTCATCTGCTGATCTGCTTCTGTAAATTGTACCTTGGTAGTTAAATCTGACTGAAAAGGGGAAACCCCATTGATACATAATGTTGTGGCGTTGCAGTTCCATTAGTTGGGGTTTCATGGATCGTCTTTTAGTAATAGTAAGTTGGGATAGGTCAGCAAAAATTTGATAATAGTGTCCTTGAAAATTAAGTTCCTTTTTTTCTCTTGCAGCAATTAGTATTTGTTCTTTCGTTCTGTAATAATGAAATTTTGTGATTATATCACGTGGGGGTCCATCTTTCTTTTTGGCTGTGAGGGCTCTGTGTACTCTGTCCAGTTCTAAACGTTCAATAGGGATATCTGGCTTTAGTTCTTGTAATAGAGCAGTAATAGTAGATTGCAGGTCTGTCACAGTTTCAGGTATTCCCCTTATGCGCAAGTTTGAACGTCTGGCTCTATTTTCGTAATCTTCTAGCTTAGTTTGAAGTATTAAATTCTCTTTTTTTAATTGTTCCGATTCTGTTATATTTTCTTGGGTTGTAATTTCAATTTCATCCATTTTTATTTCTAGGGCTGCGGTGCGGTTTCCCAGCTCTCTTATTTCTTTGGTTAGGCTTTTTGTTATTTGGTCTGAGGTTTGTTTTAAAGCCTTATGAAGCATCTTTTCAAATTGTAATAATATTACTGGGGATACTGAGGAGGCTTGTGGAGAAGTTTGTGAGAGGATTTGTTCTGTATCTGACTCAAATGGAGAGTCTTGCTGTGACATTTTCTGTCTGTGAGAGCGCCCTGATGCTGTATCTTGTGAGGTGACTGGAGCTGCTTCAGCTGCAGTGAGTGCCTGTGAGCTCTTTGTGAGGTGATTTTTATTTCTGCCACGGTTTCCTCCCAGTACCATATTTCCTGCCCAAACTTTCACAGTTTGTTCCCTGGGGCAAAAAGGTTCAAATGGATACCTTTTGAGCCTGCAGGCTCCGCTTTGTCCTTCTCTTCTCTCCTCAGCGGTGTGGAGCTCTAACAATGCATGTCTGCTCCGCTAGGCTCCGCCTCCTGCCCCCCTCTAAACATTATTTCCATGTGCAATTCTCCAGCTTTTAGCAGAGTAAGGATTTGGGCGCTATTTAGTTTCAGGGAACTATAGTAAATTTGATTTTGGGAGTATTTTCTCACCAGAGCTATAGTATCCCATGAGGACCCTCACCCCGGATCAGAGGGTTTTTAACTACCGACTGGCCAGAGCCAGAAGAGTGGTGGAGAATGCTTTTGGCATAATGGCTACCCGGTTCTGCCTATTCCTGATGCCAATTCACATGATGGAATATAAACTAAACCATATAGGACTATAGGAAATGCTTCAAACTATGTGGCCTCAGTTGGGCCTGAGGCCAGATTGTCAGAACAGTCAACCCTGATGGCACTTGAAGCTGGCCGTCCTGGCTTGCCCCCCCAAAGCTCCCGCAAAGTCCATCAAAAATATTTGGAATACTTTGCGGATAGGGGGTCCATTGATATGCTAGCAAATGTTTGAGAAACGTTTTTTAAGTAAAGTTTTGTTTTAAACTGAAATAATATTTCATTTGATTTACTGCTTGTGTTTCTTTTAGCTGTCTCCTAGGTTCTCCAATGGGCTTTTCTTTTTGGCCATTTTCTTCAATAGTGCAAAAGTAATTTATTTGATACATCAGGTGACAATCTCTTCTTCAGCTAACTATTATGTTGTGGGTCTGCTACACACACACACCTTATTTTTGTTGTTAATGTATGTAATGCAATAATGATAAAAAAAAAACACATCCTTTTCAGCACCATGAATTGTTTTGAATCCCGAAAATGGCCTGATTGGGGCAAATTTTAGAGCACTGTGGGGGTTATTTACTGAAGGCAAATCCACTTTGCACTACAAGTGTACTTGAAAGTGCACTGAAACTACAGTCCCTGACAAAAGTCTTGTCGCTTGTGTACAAATTGACCTGAAGTGCCGCTAAAATATATTTCTAATCAAGATTTTGTTACAAAAAATGGGTCATTTTAATTCCAACAGCTTTTGTAATAATGTTTCAGTGCAAAATGAAACTGACAAAAAGTATTCTAATATTCACAGCTTGGTAAAGCCCATTGAGTCAATTTTTGCCAAAACATAAGTGTTGTCGCCTTGTTATATGAGCTTCACCTGTGACTAATAATGGATCAATTAGGTCTCAGGTGTGTATAAAAAGAACACCAGTACACTAGACCTTCTCAACTGCAACTAGACCTCTGCAAACATGCCTAAGATTCACCCGGAGACTAAAGTGTTGATTATCAAGAGGCTGAAGACCAGATCCACTGCTGATGTGGCAGACATCTTCAATGTGTCTCAGCATCAAGTTCAGAGGATAAAAAAAAGATTTGAAGAGACTGGAGACATTTTGGACAAGGCCAGGTCAGGCCGACCCCGCAAGACAACTGCTGACACAAGAGGACCGTTTGTTGCTCAAAAATCCAAGGACAGCCCATTTTCCACTGTAGCAGAGCTCCACGAGACCTGGTCACCTGAAGTCCCTGTGTCAACCAGAACAGTTTGTCGGATTCTGTCTCGAAATGGCCTCCATGGTCAAAACAGTGCCCATAAGCCAGCACTGAACAAAAGTCAATTGAAAAACCATGTGGCATTTGCCAAGGGCCACAGCCTGCTAAAAGGATGGACTCTGGAAAAGTGGCAGAAGGTGGATTTTTCAGATGAATCTTCTGTTGAATTACACCTCAGTCACCGCAAATATTGCAGGAGACCTACTGGAACCCGCATGGAGCCGAGATTTACCCAGAAAACAGTGAAGTTTGGTGGAGGCAAAATCATGGCCTGGGGTTACATCCAGTATGGGGGTGTGCGAGGGATCTGCAGGGTGGAAGGCAACATCAATAGTCTAAAATACCAAGAAATCTTAGCTACCTCTTATATTCCCAACCATAAAAAAGGCCAAATTTTGCAGCAGGATGGTGCTCCATTGCATACTTCCATCTCCACATCAAAGTTCCTTAAGGCAAAGAAGATCAAGATGCTCCAGGATTGGCCAGCCCAGTCACCAGACATGAACATCATTGAGCATATGTGGTGTAGGATGAAAGATGAAGCATGGAAGACAAAACCAAAGAATATTGATGAACTCTGGGAGGCATGCAAGACTGTTCTCTTTGCTATTCCTGATGACTTTATCAATAAATTGTATGAATCCTTGCCAAACCGCATGGATGCTGTCCTTCAAGCTCATGGAAGTCATACAAGATATTAAATTTGGATCTCACAGCACCACTACTTAATTTGCTGACATATTTTTGGATTTTCAGTAAAGTTGTTCAATTTCTGTATAGGTGACAAAACTTTTGTCTTGCCAAAATTTGACCTGTCTGTCTTGATTAAATGATAAATCTTTTTTCAGTGAAACTCATTTATTTCAGTGCATTATACATCATTTGGGAGGGCTTTAGCTTTTCATATGAGCTATTTCTAACACCAATTTATTAATTAAAAGTCAGGTTAATAGTAAGAGTTTCTACAAAATAGAGAAGCGACAAGACTTTTGTCAGGGACTGTATACTGAAAGTGCACTTTGTGTAAAGTGGATTTGCCTTTAGTAAATACCCCCATTGTCACTGTAAACTATGCCAATTTACGCCAAAAACTGGTATTGAGCATTGAAAGAAGAAGCCACATATTATTGAGTATAAAACATTTTACTCAAAGCACATTCACATGTGCGTTAGAAAAGGGATTTTTAGCAAACCAACACCTTTGGTGTATAACATTTATGTTTGACTGTAGAAATAACCTTTTTTTGGTTAAACAGGCATGTTTAAAACCATAACATACACAACTCAGGAACTTACAAAGTTCAACTTAGAAAATTTGAAGGCAATATGTGACATTAGTATGTCATAACTGTGTTGATCTTGCCTTCATCAGATGGGGTAATATTACCTGTAAAAGCCAAATTTTGAAGATGCACACAAATTGGGAGTGAAAAATGTGGATTTCCCTCCTGATCCCATGCCTAATGTCAACATGTGCTAGCTCCCATCATGGGGATCAATGGACATGTTTCGGGGATGCAACCTCTTCCTCTCATCTTCTTTAGTTGTGAGGAAGGGGTTGCACCCACAAAATGTGTACATTGATATCCCGTGATGGCAGATAGCACACGTTGACACACTGTGTGCATCTTCAAAATTTGGTTTTCAAATTACTTTCAGACTTTTTTAAAATTAAAAAATAAACAACAAAATGTAAAATTTTTTGGGTGTTTTATATTCTGCCTAAAACATCAATGATGTTGTTGAGTCTTGTTTCAACATCATTGATGTTTTCCTTTATCTTCTCTAATTCCCGATTGCACACCATGATCTCCCCAATGAGGATCTGTGCACTTGCACTGGTGAAATGAGTTTCTTCATCCACAACATCCACATCACCTAAAAATAAAAAAAACACACCATGTATTATAAATATGTATGCATACATCCTATTTACCTGAAGCTGTGGTCTCAGACACTGACCTGTTGTGGTCACTATTTTGCCCAATTCCTGAACCTCTCCCTCCACATCATCTTCAGGGTGTGTGGGGATTTCCCCTTCTTTTCAATCTTAGTTTATTTCAAAAGTAAGAACACAAAGAATATAACAGAAAAATACCGTTCTTTACAATGTAACATCTTAGATAGTATACATAGATTAGCGAAGTGTACCTTAACCATGTATATACAGGAGTGATCATTTTAATATGCATCTTTAGGTGTACTACTGGTATATCATATTGTATATTGAAATCTTTGATATAGGAGAAGAATAATATGTGAGTGGGAGCCAACATACATTGAACCTTGTGGTTTCACGAGTTGGTGTTATCTGGGGGCTCCCTCTCAACGAATCAGAATGCTGTAGGGATCTTTTATTCACCTATTGTAGATAATCAAATCATTTAACTATTCCGAGGATATGATCTTTAACTATATGTGTGAGTGATTGGTTCAGTACTTAACAAAGGGGAAACAGAAAAAAATCAGAAATAAGATCATGAATAGAAGTAAAAGATGGAACCTGAGGTACTAGGCACTCCAGCATGGCTAATCGGCGGGTAAGGGTGGGGTATCTCTGACCCATAAGGAGAATTAATCAAAATAGCGAAACATTGAACATGAGGCCCAGGTGGCGGAAAACTGTCCCTCCTTCCCCACTTCCTGCGCCAACAGACGCTCCAGGTCTCTTATCTGGTCCACTTCAACAGCCCATTCTCCCAAGGAAGGCATATCTGTCATTTTCCAATGTCGGGGGATCACTGTTCTAACTGCTGCCAGAAAGTGGCGCAGTACATCTTTTTTGATTGACTTGAGGGGGCCTGGGAGTATAGATAATAGGGCTATCTCTGGTGTGGGCTTGATTGATGTCGCCATCAGCTTGCTGTAAAGATCAAAGATCTTTTGCCATAGTTTCCAGATTGAAGGGCAAGCCCACCAGATGTGAAGCATTGTCCCGCTAGAGGACAGGCATCTCCAACACACGTCTGTCAGAGAGGGGTCAAACCGTTTAATATCCACTGGGCATCTGTACCACCTCGTTAATAATTTAAATCCTTTTTCTTGGTTCTTAGTTGCCAGGGAAATCCTATGCGTTAGGATAAAGCTTTTTTGTCAATCAGTGGGGGAGATGGAGTGTTGTAGCTCCGTTTCCCATTTCTGTGTATATGTTGGAAGGTCAGGGACGTATTCGTTCAGTAGTAGGGAATACAACAGTGATACTACATGTATTGGCGGGTCCGGTTATAAAAGCAGCTTGTCGAAGTCTGATGGGTCAGCCAGTATCTCTGAGATGGAGGAGAAAGTACGTATGTATGACATTATTTGACCCTAAGTCCGTCCGAAAGGGTATGTCCGTTCTCAAAGATGGGTCAGCGCGTAAGACCTGTGCTAAACGTCTATGGCTATCCCTACTCCAGGGTCCAAATCTCAACTTATTTGCTGCTGGGTGGAAGGCCGGAGTCCCAAAGAGAGGGGTCACTGGGCCCTGGATTTTAGACAATTTACTCGCTGAGATTATGCGGTCCCAAATCTGGAGAGTTTGACGAGTAAGAGCAGTAGAAAGTATGCTGTCCCCACGCCGAGCCATAGGGGTCCACGGCAGGGCACAAAGATCAACCTCATTAAGATATTTCTCTAACTGAACCCAAAGTTTGGAGGAAGAGTGGAGGAACCAATCCACTATACGCACGAGTACCACTGCCTTATGGTATATAGAGGCATCTGGGACCCCCGCACCCCCCATGACCTTTGGGAGAATCATTGTGTCATGTTTTATCCTGGGGCAACGTCCCTGCCATATGAATTTAGAAAAGATCTGACGGAGCCTTTTAAAGAACGAGGTGGGGATATGGATAGGAATGGTCTGAAAAAGGTATAGGAATCGAGGAAGAACATCCATCTTCAAGACATTCACCCTACCCAACCAGGAGAGCTGTTTAGAGGCATATGTGGTCAGATCCGCTTGAGTTCTAGTAAGTAAAGGGGTGAAGTTGCTGGAGAATAGTTGAGATGCGACTGTTGGAATATGGATTCCTAGATAGCGGATAGATGTGGAACTTGTTTTAAAAGGGAAGGAAGTCGTGAGCTGTTGGAGAGCCGCTGTTGAGAGTGAAATGTTGAGGATTTCTGATTTATTCAGATTAACTTTAAAGTTACTAACCTCTCCATACCTCCGAAACTCCTGCATAATGGAGGGTAGGGAAACTTGCGGTTGGGTTACAAATATGAGTAGGTCATCAGCAAATAGGGCAATTTTAGTGTGTAGTGGGCCTATACTAACACCATGTGTGGCCGGATTGTTTCTAAGGGCAATGGCTAGGTGTTCCATGACAATCACATATAGAATAGGGGACAAGGGGCATCCCTGCCGCGTTCCATTGTGTATAGTAAATTTAGGAGATAGGCAGCCGTTTAGTCTAATCCTAGCGGAAGGAGATGTGTAGAGGGACATTATTCTGGAGATCATGTTTTGGCCTAGACCTAGTTGTTGTAATGATAAGCGGAGAAATTGCCAGTCGACGCGGTCGAAGGCCTTTTCCGCATCGACTGTGAGAAGGCACAATGGGATATTGTGGGCCCGAGCATAATCCGCATTGAGGAGTGTTTTTAGGGTGTTGTCGTGCGCCTCTCTTCCACTCACAAAGCCAGCCTGGTCTAGGTGTATTAAGCGGGGTAACAATGGTTGCAATCTATTAGCTAATATTTTCACGTACACCTTTAGATCTACTCCTGTTAGCGAAATAGGTCGGTAATTAGCACAAACAGTCAGGTCTTTGTCTGGTTTGGGGATGAGGGTGATATGTGCCTCTAAGGTTTGTGGTGGGAACACTGATCGTTCAGAGATGGAGTTAAATACTTTTGTTAGGAAGGAAGTAAGAAGGGGAGCAAATTGTTTGTAGAATTTTGGAGTAAAGCCATCAGGACCCGGGCTTTTACCAGATGGGGTAGAGGCAATGGCGTGGGCAACCTCGTCCTCCGAAATCGGGGCCTCAAGGTCCTCTATCGTTTCGCTATTAGAGTGGGTAGTGCAGTTTGGTCGATGTATAAGGCTTGTGTTTCCGCTGTGGTAAACGGAGGTTCAATGGAGCTCGCTGTAGGTATATTATATAGGGATTGATAAAAGTCCCGGAACACCCGTCCCATCTCAGAAGGTGATGAGACAGTTTTCCCAGAACTGTCCCATATTTGGGGTATAAAGGTGTTAAGTTGTTTGGTGTGAAGGGTGCGAGCCAGGGATCTACCACATTTATCTCGAAATTTGTATTGATGAAAGGCTAGTTTGTTCGCAAACGTGCGGGCTGATGCCTCATATAACTCTCTAAGCTGAGTGCGAGCGGAAGAAACCTCCGCAAGCACTTCCACCGTCGGGGAACGTTTATGAGTAGTTTCTAGCGTCCTAAGCTTGTGTACTGCCGTAACTATCGCAGCTGAGCATTCTTTTTTCATGCGGGCACCCATTTGAATAAACCTACCCCGTAGTACCGCCTTTAATGCTTCCCATTTAATAGGTGGTGAGGTGTCATCAGATGTGTGGTCTGTGAAAAAGTTTGATATCGTCTCTGCTATCTGTGTATCAAACCATGGTTCAGTCAAGAGAGAGTCATTTAACCTCCATGTCCATTCTTTTATTGGAGTAGAGGGGATTGCAAGCGTCAGGAATATAGGTGAGTGGTCGGACCAAACCATAGGGTCTTGGGGGACCAATCTAAGCAGCCGTGCTCGACTAAAAATTAATCTAAACGACTGTATGATTGGTGAACATTGGAGAAGTGTGTGTAGTTTCGTGAGTCCGGATAAGTATTCGCCATATGTCAATGAGATGCATATTGTAGATGGCACGTTTTAGGGCCCGTATTTTTGGAAAGGATATAGAGCAACGGGATGTCGATGAATCCAAAAGTGGATCCAGGGGAGTATTGAAGTCCCCTCCAAGTATGAGCTTGCCCTCCATGAAACCCGCCAAAATCTTTAGGTATTGCAAGGCTGATGGGACTTGGTGTGTGTTAGGCAAGTATACGTTAGCTATTGTAAATTTAGTCCCCCATAAGGAGATTTTCACAAAGACATACCTGCCCTGGGGATCCGCCACATGATCGAGCAGCTCATTAGGGAGTGTTTTATGAAACGCAATAGATACTCTTTTAGATTTTTGAGTCGGGTTGGTACTGTGAATCCATCTATTAAAATATCTATTGGAGCAGGAAGGGGTGGAGTCAGAATGGAAGTGGGTCTCCTGCAGCAAAAGTATGCTGACCTGTCTTTTGTGCATCTGATATAGAATTTGCCCTCGTTTCGACGCTACGTTAAGTCCGTTTACATTATACGAACAAAGTTTCAGGTGTGGGGGCGCAAAGTCACCGTGTGAGCCATGCTGGAGTGCCAAAAGCTGTAAAGGGGAGAGAATATTAAAATATGGAGGAAAGGTATAGGGAGCAGAAAAGGAAAGAAAAAAGAAAGAGAGAAGAGATGAAAAAAACAAAAAAAAAAAACAAGGGGGGGGGGGGGGAGGGAGAGGAGGAAGAAAAATAGAAGGAGCGTGAGGGTAATGGAAGAAATAAGATATAAATGAAAAGACACCTAAAAAGATGTGTCTGGAAAACGAATGTGTTCGAAAATTCACGCTTTAGGCACTAACCGTGCCTGTCCTATTGCGGGGGAAAAGTCAAGATGAATGGGTCTGAGCTGTGATCCCGACAGCATACCAGGCATGTAAGTAGTATGTATGGCACACTTGATATTTAAAACGCGTGTGGGGCATAAGGCAGCTTAACAACAACAAATGATAACGATCAACCAAGTGTGTGCATTGGATTTAAATAGTTAACCCTGAGGTATATATAAAACTATTATTGTCTCATGTATATAAAGAAAGTTACTGCGCCAATACAATAATGTGGGTATATGGGGGGTAGGGAGAGTGGGGGACCCCCCGTGGGGGGCAATCCTCCGCTCCATGTGTAGCGCCCCTTAGACCTGTATTCTCTGCAGTGGAGATTGAGTAAAACCAGGTGCCAGACCCCCCCAGAAAGGTATCCCCCACCCCCGCCACACATCCCCCACTGCATATATTATCATGGAATGGTGAGAGGGATCAATCTGAGACAATGCAAAACAACTTTAGAAAAACAACAGAGAAAAAGGAAAAAAGAGAAACACAAAAACATAGCATTGGTATACATTCGCATTACCTGACGCTTTTCATAGTGAGAGGTGTAAGAGTGACTTCAATCTATGTTGGGATTTCCCCTTCTTTACGAGGTGTGATGTTTTTGGTGTCCTTAGATGTCCCGAGTCTTTTCTCCCCTATGTGAATAAAAAATAAGGTATACTTAGCACACAGATATTTGAGGCAAGAAATAGGAATATGAAACATTGCTTGGAAGTGTCTTACAATTGTCTGATCTGGCAGAGTTCCAAGCTGAAAACATGTTTTTTTCCCCCTTTCTAAAGCTGGAATACTTACCTTTTTGTTATTAAAGTTTCACAGATGGAGAGACCCCTAGTATCCACTGGAGCACCTGCGTGGGACACCCTTAAAAGGGTGTTCTGGTGTCCTACACTAGTGCTCCTGCATCCAGATGTGTAAACAGCTGCCGAGTGTCCTCTCCTTACACTGAATCAAGTTTGCATTTCATTATAGTTACAAGCACATCTAGACAACAAATGCCTGAACAAATGTAACCTGCATCTGCCAAAAACATCGTATTAGTGGTCGAACGAACGATGTTTACTATGAACGATTACTGTCCCCATACTGTTTTAAAATGTACAATAGTGAAGAAAAGCACGTGGAGCAGCATGCAAGTAATAAGAACTGGAACACACGACAAATATTTACTTTTTTGCTGCACTCTCTTGCTCCTTCTGTACTGATCCTGCTCCCTCAAATTGAGGTCTGACCAGCGTTTCCTCAATTGCTCCTTGGATCGTCATACCCCAAAATTCTTCTGCAGACTTCTCACAACTTTAGTCATGATCTTGGCCTGTCTCACATTTGGGTTGCTGTACGGTCCATACTTCCCATCATAGTCGGCCCTCTTCAAGATGTCCACCATTGGATCAGGACATTTGTGGCTCCGGGTTTCGTCGTCCTCCTCATTGCTGATATTATCATGCACCTGTTGTCTCTCCGCCATGTGCGCTCCCACTGCGCTGAAAGAGAAGGAGCGGGGAATATACTAGAATACTAGAATATACTAGGTCAGGGGCGGAGATTCATTCATGCACAGTGTATATAAAGCATAACAGAGTAGCATAAGCACCGATCGTGCAAACGAAGGTACCATTTTAACTTCGGGCATCAGTGGTTAGCGGCTTATACTGCTTTTATAGATTGAGGCCTATATTGGGATAAGATTAGGAGAGTTTAGCCTGACATTAGGGTGTGTCTTGTGTTGTGTCTTGCAGATAAAAAATGGATACATTTAATGACCATGACTTCCTCCCCAACTTCATTGATATGTACAGAGAGCTGCCCTGTCTGTGGCAAGTGAAACACCAATTTTAGAACAACAAAATAAAGAGGAAGGCAGCGCTGCATCAACTGTTAGAATTGGTGAAGCCAGTGATTCCCACAGAAGACATCACCTATTTGAAGTGCAAAATTTGTAGCCTGAGGAGCATGTATAATTGGGAGCGAAAAAAGTTCCAGGATTCCATGAGATCAGGAGCATTAGCAGATGACATTTATGTCCCCAGGCTGTGGTATTATGACAGACTGCAGTTTTTGTCAAACCAGAGTGAACGCAGGCCATCACTATCTACACTTACTTCCACTCTTCCTTCCACCTCAGATGAGGCTTCCGACGTACAACCTGGGCCTTCCACCCAGGAAGAAAATGTGGTGGAGCCCAGCTTGAGCCAGGTATAGCTTTGTTGAACATATTTCTTGTCAAAAAATTAATGATGTTAACTAGAAGCTATTATTGATCACTAATTTCTGATTTAACAAAGTGGTTTACATATCAATAGACAATACTAGCCAAAAATGATTGGGACAAGAATGAAAAATGCTGGGGTCAGAATGATAGTCATTTCTATTTGCTAACATTCAGTTTGCAACAGTCATGAGCTCAAAATTGTGTGATTGATGACCAAAAAACTAAAACTATGTCCCATTTTCATACACAGGAAAGTCTCAGCCAGGAGGAGGCCGTGGAAAGTCTCAGCCAGGAGGAGGCTGTGGAAAGTCTCGGCCAAGAGGAGGTGGGGGTAAGTGGCAGCCAGGGGGAGGTGGGGGTAAGTGGCAGCCCGGAGGAGGTGGGGGTAAGTGGCAGCCCGGAGGAGGTGGGGGTAAGTGGTAGCCAGGCGGTGGCCGTGCCCAGTAGCCTGACCAAATCCCAGGTTCCTCCCCTCCGCCTTACAACAAAAAGGCCCAGGAAGGGGAGGAATGTGGAGGAGTCAGTGGCTGCTTTGCGGTACTCACAAACACCCCTAGTGTCCAGGAGGCCTTTGTGTGTATGATGGCCAGCAAAATGCAAGTAATGGAGGAGGGCCAATGCCTCATCTGTGAGGAGGTCATATTTCAGGCCCTAAATAAGGGGGTGAGGGGTCAACTCACCAATAAAAGTCACGTGAGTTGGACCATACTCCTCCTCCACCTCTTGCAACCCCTCCAACACCACAGCCACAGCCTGGAAGGAAGCGTGCAAGGAAGTCTTGAGAACGATGGCCTGGGTTTGGTCTAGTCTGGCAAAAGACGCAGGCTGCTGTAAGACCACAGCCTCAGGACATATATGTAATCTGCTGCTGCTCTTGATCTGTTGGAGTCCTGGACCGGATTGTGCTCCCTATTAAATGGGCTCCTCAGGCTACCAATTTTGCCTGTCAAATAATTGATGTCTGCCCTGGGGTACAAAGGCTTCACCAATTTCAACAGTTTATCCAGTGTTGCCTTCCTCTTTATTTTGTTATGACCCTTAATAAATTAGTAATTTTTTTTGGAGAAATACTTGGCCATGTGTTTTAGTTCAAAAAGGACAGTTTGTTTGTGAGCAGGCAGGTACATTTCAAAAATACAATGTCAAATTAAGAAGGGATACCAACACCAACCAATCTCTTTTGATGTTAAAAAATACAAGATAATAATGGTGTTGTGGTAACTTGACATACAAAACGACAAAAAATATTATGGAGATCACTATAAAAAAAAATAAAAATAATTCGGGAGATCTCGAGAAAAAAAAATAAAAAGTAGATCACTATAAAAAAAAAAAACAAAAAAAAAACAAATAAACATTATTCTGGAGATCTGGCGAAAAAAAAAAAAAAAAAAGAGAATTATTCAGGAGATCACGAGAAATAATAAGAAATCAGTTTGTCGGAACTCTGTGTGAATATTAGCAGCAAAGCAGCTTCATTATTCTAGCATTATAAAGAAGAAAAGAATGCGTTGCCTTGAAACATTTAAAAATTTGCAGTGTGACGAATGTGCTATCTCCATTACGAACGCTAGTTTTACAAGATTAAGAGCGTCCGTCTCGTAATTGATTCAGAGCAAGGGTGGAATTTTGTGCCTCCGACTTGTGTACACACGCTCGGAATTTCTGATAACATTTTTTGTCAGAAAATTTTAGAACCTGCTCTCAAACATTTGTTGTCAGAAATTCCGACAGCAAATGTCCGATATAGCACACAGTCGGACTTTCCGACAACAAGCTCACATCGAACATTTCCCATCTGAAAATCTGACGGTGTACGTGGCATTAGACTGCAAGCTGAAGAATTTGGCTTTCCATGACAGATTGAAATGAATCATAGGTAAAACACAGATTTAGTACAAAAGAGGCAGTTGCAGGTTCCTTTAAGTGCCCACTCTTGCTTAGTATTTTGGGTTCAAGTTAGGTGGAGGATCACGTTAAAGAATTTTTAAAATTCAAATGGATTAAAAACTCATGATTACACTAAAAACATAATTGAACTTATGTTTTAATGGTTACTAGATGATCATGATGAACACATTAATTATATCATTGTTATTTCATTGATTTTGATAGAACTGACTAATACAGATACCATTTTAAAACCTTTTTAAAATTCCATTTATTGCCATTTGGTCCTTAGCAAAGTTCATTTATCCAGGGGTTCACCAATTCCAAATCACAGAATATTGAAATGATGAATTACTATTTAATGCTTGTGAGTACCGTGGGTAAATAGATAAGCAGTAAGGTAAAACCATATATGCTGGGTTCAGATATCTGCATAGCCATACATACACACGCATGTACTGTATATAAGCAACGTGTTTCAACTTCCACTATTGATCACACTTGTCTTTTTTTTTTAATGGTTTCTGCTCAAATTGGTCCTAGTGTGGACTGTATGGCTGTGATAGAGACATTAAACTGCAAACTCCTCTCAAGCAAGAACTAATGTAAATGATCCTATGTGCTCTGCAAACCTTTGCATAGTGTTTTAGTGGTATTCAATAATATATACAGTACATAGATACATAAATGAAAATGTTTATTGTATATTAAAAATGTCATTATGATAATTACTATCAAGGTCCTTTCTAAGCTAGGGATATTACATTGCTTTAATAACTGTAATGCACTCTGAAGTTTAACCACTTCAATACCAGGCACTTAGACACCTTCCCGCCCAGCCCAATTTTCACCTTTCAGCGCTGTTGCAATTTGAATGACAATTGCGCGGTCATGCTACACTGTACCCAAACAAATTTTTTATCATTTTGTTCCCACAAATAGAGCTTTGTTTTGGTGGTATTTGATCACCTCTGCAGTTTTTATTTTTTGCGCAACAAATAAAAAAAGACCGAAAATTTAGAAAAAAAACAAGTTTTTCTTTGTTTCTGTTAAATTTTTTTGTAAATAAGTACGCTTTCTCCTTCAATAATGGGCACTGATACGGCGGCACAGATGGGCACTGATACGGCGGCACTGATGGGCACCGATGAGGTGGCACCAATGAGGTGGCACTGATGAGGTGGCACTAATGGGCACTGATGATGGGCACTGATAGGCGGCACTGATGGGCACTGATAGGTGGCACTGATGGGCACTGATAGGTGGCACTGGTATGCGGCACTGATGGGCACTCGTAGGTGGCATTGATTGGTATATATGGGTGGTACTGATGGGTACGTATGTGTGGCACTGATGTGTGGCACTGATAGGTGGGCACTGATGGGCACAGATGGGCACTGATGGGCACTGACAGGTGGCACTGATGGGCAATGACAGGTGCCACAGATGGGCAATGACAGGTGGCACAGATGGGCAATGACAGGTGGCACAGATGGGCAATGACAGGTGGCACTGATAGAGAATTGCTGGGCAGATCTGGGCATATCATGGACATAATAGTGCCAATCAGTGCCCATTTGTGGGCGCTGATTGGCACAGATTGGGCACATGTGGATGGCCATGGGGTACATACCTGGCCATCCACGTTGCCCCTTCCCTGGTGGTCCTAGTGGCATCCCTGGTAGTCCAGGGGGGTGATCTGAGGGGGGCTGCGCTGATAAACAATCAGCGCAGACCCCCCCTGCCAGGAGAGCCGCCGATCGGCTCTCCTCTACTCGCGTCTGTCAGACGCGAGTGAGGAAGAGCCGATCAATGGCTCTTCCTATTGACAGCGTGATCAGCCGTGATTGGACACGGCTGATCACGTGGTAAAGAGCCTCCGCCGGAGGCTTTTTACCAAGATCAGTGTAGCGGTGTGTCAGACTGACACACCGCTCCACCGATCGCCGCGATGTGCGCCCCGGGGGGCGCGCTGCGGCATGTTATCCTGCTGGACGTCATATGACGTCCAGTCAGGATAACACAACCACTTCCCGGACGTCAATCCGCTATAGGGCGGGCGGGAAGTGGTTAACCAATTCCAGCCCAGCCTACTGTAAAATGGTGGCCAGGCAGGATTTACCTCATTCCGGGTGGATGCCATATGACGTCCTCCTGGAATGCGCCTTGTGTACTGCGGTGCGGCACGATCTGTCCACAGCAGATGACTGATCACTGTACTGGCCCACTGCCAGTACCATGAGATCACTGTGACCAATCACAGCAGATCACATGACAATTATAAACAATAACTGGCTTCCTCTCATGCCATTCACTGTGTACAATTGTGTTGCTAGCTGTAATTGGTCACAGTGATCACATGGTTAAGACAGGGTCCATTACATCCCATCTGTACCATGTGATTAGCTGTGGCCAATCACAGCTAATCACAACATAACATACTGAACAAATCAGTTTCATTCAGTGAAAAAAAGTTGTTTATATCAGTAAAATTTACTGGTATAAGCAATCATAATGTGTACAAAAAAACATCCTGATCACTTCCCCATCATGCTAACATTGTATTGCTCTGGTCACAGAGGTAAAAAAAAATGTAAATTAATAAAAAAGAAAACAAAATAAAAAAATAAAAAAAACATTGCTGTACTGCATTGGTGGCAGTATAAAAAAAAAAAAAAAATTTCAATGTCTTAATTTTCCAAAAATATATGACAAAAAAATGACAACATCAAAAAACTCAACATGCCTCTTACTAAATACCTTGGACTGTCTACTACCAAAAAATGGTCATTTGGGGAATATTTGTACTGTCCTAACATTTGTGGGCCTCAAGAAATGAGATAGGCCATTAGTACATCAGGATTGATCGATTTTCAGATATACAGTATCTCACAAAAGTGAGTGCACCCCTCACATTTTTGTAAATATTTTGTTATATCTTTTCATGTGACAACATTGAAGAAATGACACTTTGCTACATTGTAAAGTAATGAGTGTACTGCTTGTATAACAGTGTAAATTTGCTGTCCCCTCAAAATTAATCAACACACAGCCATTAATGTCTATACTGCTGGCAACAAAAGTGAGTACATCCCTAAGTGAAAATGTCCAAATTGGGCTCAATTAGCCATTTTCCTCCCCGGTGTCATGTGACTCAGTGTTACATCTCAGGTGTGAATGGGGAGCAGGTGTGTTAAATTTGGTGTTATCGCTCTCACTCTCTCATATTGGTCACTGGAAGTTCAACATGGCACCTCATGGCAAAGAACTCTCTGAGGATCTGAAAAAAAGAATTGTTGCTCTACATAAAGATGGAGTAGGCTATAAGAAGATGCCAAGACCCTAAAACTGAGCTGCAGCACAGTGGCCAAGACCCTACAGCAGTTTAACAGGACAGGTTCCACTCAGAACAGGCCTTGCCATGGTCGACCAAAGGAGTTGAGTGGATGTGCTCAGAATCATATCCAGAGGTTGTCTTTGGGAAATAGACGTATGAATGCTTCTAGCATTGCTGCAGAGGTTGAAGGGAAGGGGAATCAGCCTATCAGTGCTCAGCATATGCCGCACACTGCATCAAATTGGTCTGCATGGCTGTTGTCTCAGAAGGAAGTCTCTTAAGAGGATGCACAAGAAAGCCAGCAAACAGTTTGCTGAAGAGAAGCAGACTAAGGACATGGATTACTGGAACCAAGTCCTGTGGTCTGATGAGACCAAGATAAACTTATTTGGTTCAGATGGTGTCAAGTGTGTGTGGCGGCAACCAGGTGGGGAGTACAAAGACACGTGTGTCTTGCCTACAGTCAAGCATGGTGGTGGGAGTGTCATGATATGGGGCTGCATGAGTGCTGCCGGCACTGGGGAGCTACAGTTCATTGAGGGAACCATTAATGCCAACATGTACTGTGACATACTGAAGCAGAGCATGATTCCCTCCCTTCAGAGACTGGGCCATAGGGCAGTATTCCAACATGATAACGACCCCAAACACACCTCCAAGACGACCACTGCCTTGCTAAAGAAGCTGAGGGTAAAGGTGTTGGAGTGGCCAAGCATGTCTCCAGACCTAAACCCTATTGAGCATCTGTGGGGCATCCTCAAATGGAAGGTGGAGGAAGGTGGAGGAGCGCAAGGTCTCTAACATCCACCAGCTCCGTGATGTCATCATGGAGGAGTGGAAGAGGACTCCAGTGGCAACCTGTGAGGCTCTGGCAAACTCCATGCCCAAGAGGGTTAAGGCAGTGCTGGAAAATAATGGTGGCCACACAAAATATTGACATTTTGGGCCCAATTTGGACATTTTCACTTAGGGGTGTACTCACTTTTGTTGCCAGCGCTTTAGACATTAATGGCTGTGTGTTGAGTTATTTTGACGGAACAGCAAATTTACACTGTTATACAAGCTGTAAACTCACTACTTTACATTGTAGAAAAGTGTCATTTCTTTAGTGTTGTCACATGAAAAGATAAAATAAAATATTTACAAAAATGTGAGGGGTGTACTCACTTTTGTGAGATACTGTATATCCCATAGTTTGTGGACTCTATAACTTTCCTACAGACTAAATAATAAACACAGATTTTGGTTATTTTCACCAAAGAAATGTAGCTTAATACATTTTGACCTAAATTTATGAAGAATTATTTATTTGCAAAATTTTATAACAGAAACTAAGAAAAATGTTTTTTTCTAAATTTTCGGTCTTTTTTTTTGTTTATGTAGCAAAAATAAAAAAACCCAGTTGTGATTAAATACCACCAAAAGAAAGCTACATGACGGTGCAATTGTCATTCAAAATGTGACAGCGCTGAAAGCTTAAAATTGGCCTGGGCAGATAGGGGATGAAAGTGCTTGGTATTGAAGTAAGCTCACCTTATGTGCAAATATAGCTTAAGTACGGTATGTTTTCCACAGCAATACATTAAGAAACAATTTGATCAAAATATAATTTATATTGTTCAATCCTATGGTGACTCATTCTTGAATTTCCAATATAACAACACAAGCTGGCTAGAGACCATCAAAGAGCTATGATGCAAAGCTAGCTGGTAACAAGCAAAGTCTGAAATTGATTTAAATAATTGTTTTATTCCTTGCAAGAGGAAATGCATTTCATGTGCACCAATTTAGAATATCCCATTAAATTAAACAAACACAGTGAAGTCTGCAAAGAATGCATATTCACACAACTTGAAAATGCAGCAATCTGATTTTCCCCATGTAATTTACTTTTTGTGGAGAGACTAATGAGATTTCAATTATCCACATAAAAGCTAAACTGTCTCTCTGATATATTGTAATTGGTATTTCCAATTCAAATAAATTAATAGCAAAATGAACTGGGTCATTTTGAACAGGATCTAAAATCTGATATGTTGATTGCATCAGTGAACACATGGCATTTTTGCATAGTTTGCCTTATTACTTATTTTATCCCTAGTACATTTTGATGGAAAATAAGCAGTATTAAAGTGGAAGTGTCATTCTCTTTCTATAAGTAAGATAAAAACATGAGCGTCAGAATCGCTTTGTAAATCTGATTTACATATGTGGCTAATGAAAAAATCTATTGAATACAAATAGTTTGCTTTCTCACATCTCAGCCTATCTTCAAATCATATTTGCCCAGAGAAATGGAAGTGTATTATTGCAAAACACCAGTGAAGTATCCACATTCATTTACAGGGAAACTCCACTTTCATGGGGGAAAAAAAAATAGCAAATAAAAAAAAACTTTAAACAATAAAAACAATAAAGCGTATACAATTGCAACTTAAGTCATATTGTAATTAAATGTTATTAAAAATTACCTTTCCTTTTCCATCTGCAGCACTGTAATTTTCTGTAAAATGCAATATGGCTCCGTGGAGGTGTACTGTACACAGATGGTGTATAGAATGCCCCTTGAAAATGTAATTTCCTGCTTGTGTGATTGGCTAACTGATTTTCCCAGAAGTCTGCACTTAGATACACATCAGGTTTTTAGCAACCTCTGCAACAAAAATGTCATTTTTGGTGAGATACTCCCAAAAGGAAAGCATGTCTAAAGGGATGCAGACCTTGCCAATTTCCTCATTAGAGCCCTGCAGGTGCAGCAGCTGACTGATAATGGTAAATCCACTCCCATATAGATGCACATGGACAGAGAAAAACAGTTATTCCTTCAGAATAACAAAAGGTAGGAATCTACAACAAAGTTTGTTGTGGAGTGGAGTTATGCTCTACATAAGATCAACTGATTAAAAGTCAAATATTCTAAAAAGAAACAGCAGAAATCTGAGCAAGTTAAATGCACCTATGGCTTCCATATCTAGTCTTATGTCTGTAACAGAATGCCTATTTCCTCACTATGCTCAACTGCAAAGACAGGTCCCTTTAATGGCTCATGCACACAAAGAAAAAAAATGCAGTTTATTTTTTTCAGCCTGTAAAAGCACCTTTATGTAAGCTTATGTGTCCAAGCACACATAGGTGTTTACAGGAGTATTAGAAGAGAAATGTTTACAAGCAGAAAAAAACCCACCAAGGGTGCGTTCAGGAGAAAAAGTTGAAGAGAAGAAAGACCACGGAACTTGCCAAAACATGTCTAAATGTGCATAAACACCTATAAATGCTAGCCACATCTGAATATGAAAAAAAAAAAATCATATTCTGGCCAATAGAATGCATTAACACATGGGTAGGCAACCTCGGCAATCCAGCTGTTTTAAAACTATAAGTCCAATGAGACATTGCAAGACCCTGACAATCAAAGGCATGACTCTTATGCCCTGTACACACAGTTGGATTTTCCGACGGAGGAAGTGCGATCGGATTGTGTTGTCGAAAATTCCAATCGTGTGTGGGCTCCATCGGACTTTTTCCATCAGAATTTCCGACACACAAAGTTTGAGAGCAGGCTATAAAATTTTCCGACAACAAAATCCGATCCTTTAAATTCTGATCGATGATGGGATTCATAGTTTCACCACAGCTGGAGTGCCGAAGTTGCCTACCCCTGCATTAACACATCAAATGCTAGACTCGCTTAAACGCTCCTAAATGCATGTGCTATAAGTGGATTTTGGCACATTTTTTAGGGCTCATTCCCACAAGCAGAAAAAATATGCTATGTTTAGGTGTGTACAGAAGATATCTAGTACACATCTACATGTAGCAATAGTAATTAGTGAGCACATACGCACAGCTGTGCCTACACTTAACAAAAATGTGTGCTTCTTTTAGTCATGCACATAAAAGTAGAACGCAACTGCAGATTTATGCACATAGATCTTCATATTTTACCCATGTACAGGCATACATGTGTATAAATGTGTATAAACACCAGTACTTTGGGCACATTTTTTATGCAATCTTTCCTTCATGCAGAAAATAGACATCTAAATGCAGTGATTTTTTTCTGCCCCTGTGAATGACCTCTAGCTCTGCCAGCAAGAACCTTTCTTTCATGCGGAAAACATGTGTCTAAATGCAGCATTTTTTTTTGCTTGTGTGAGTTCTGACATTCAGAGGGGCTTAAACATAAGCCCCATGTGCATGAGGCCTAACTCTTTTTCCCAAAACTCCTGGGTTCCTGGACACACCCAAGGAACAAATGTTTCTCTGCTTCCCTCCCTCAGTAGCTCAGATAGGCCACCCCTGATAAAGCAGAGGTAGGTATGAGTCGAACACCCCCCGGTTCGGTTCGCACCAGAACCTGCGAACGGACCGAAAATTCGCACGAACGTTAGAACCCCATTAAAGTCTATGGGACTCGAACATTCAAATTCAAAAGTGCTAATTTCAAAGGCTAATTTGCATGGTATTGTCCTAAAAAGGGTTTGGGGACCCGGGTCCTGCCCCAGGGGACATGTATTAATGCAAAAAAAGTTTTAAAAACATTTTTTCGGGAGCAGTAATTTTAATGATACTTAAAAGAGAAAAAAAAAAGTGAAATATTCCTTTAAATATCGTACCTGGGGGGTGTCTATAGTATGCCTGTAAAGTGGCGCGTGTTTCCCGTGCTTAGAACAATCCCTGCACAAAATGACATTTTTAAAGGAATAAAAGTCATTTAAAACTTCTTGCAGCTTTAATGTAATGTCCAGTCCCTGGCAATATGGATGAAAATCAGTGAGACAAACGGCATGGGTACCCCCCCCCCCAGTCCATTACCAGGCCCTTTGGGTCTTGTATGGATATTAAGGGGAACCCCGCACCCAAATTAAAAAAAGGAAAGGCGTGGGGCTCCAGGCCCTCTGAACAGCAATATGCAGGCGGTGCAAACAAGACAGGGACTGTAGGTTTGTTGTTAAGTAGAATCTGTTTGTAATTTTGAACTGGTACATTTTTAAAGTGTAGCTCCAGCCAAAAAATCTATTTTTAAGCTTTTTGGAAAACATAGGGAAGGGTTATCACCCCTGTGACATTTGTTTTGCTGTCTGTGCACCTCTTCAGAAGATTTTACCTCACTTTTTGTCCCAATGAAAAATGTTTTTTTGACAATTTGGGGTTTTTAGTGAAACAAGGATTGGTGATAAAGCATCAGTGGAAAGGAGAAACATTTTTCCCATATTAACTCTTACAGGAGAGAATTTCCCTTCCTAGGGGTAGATTTCATCTCACTTCCTGTTGTCTCCTTCCGTTTGCAAGTAGGAGTCGTTTGTAAGTTGGATATTTGAAAGTAGGGGCCTGCCCTATATACTCTGCAGAAATTGGGGCCTTAGATGTAGGTGTTGCCACAACACTGTAAGCCCTCACAGTTACTCTTGGTGGGCGCAGGAATGGGCCCTGCTGTGAAATATTAGATCAAGAAAAGTAATTACATGCCATTGTTGAACAGGGGCAGAAAAATTGGGCATTTGGTGGTGGTGGTGCTGGTGCCACAACACTGTAAGTTCTCACCAAGCTCCCCTGACCCTGTCCTGGTGCCATAGTCGCATAGGTACTCACTGATGGCCCTCTGCTGCATGTGCAGCTGCTGCAGCATGGCCAACATTGAGTTCCACCTGGTGGGCATGTCACAGATTAGGCGGTTCTTGGGCAGGTTAAATTCCTTTTGGAAGTCAGCCAGCCGAGCACTGGCATTATATGACCTGCGGAAATGCACACAGACTTTCCTGGCCTGCCTCAGGACATCCTGTAAGCCCGGGTACCTGCCCAAGAACCGCTGCACCACCAATTTAAGGATGTGAGCCAAACAGGGCACATGGGTCAGTTGTCCCTGTTGGAGGGTGGAGAGGAGGTTGGTGTCATTGTTGCAAACCACCATACCTGCCTTAAGCTGGCATGGTGTCAACCACCTCTGAACTTGCCCCTGCAGAGCTGACAGGATCTCTGTCCCCCAAGCACACCAGCTCAAGCACCGCATGGCATCTTTTGGCTCACGTGCTTGCGTAGCCCCTTGAACGCCTACGGAGCACTGCTGGTTCCGAAGTCAAATCAGCACAGGAACTGGCCGTGGAGGAAGAAGAAGAGGAGGGAGTGAAGGAGAGAGGTGTGGCAGAATCACCACTAGTAGTATTTTGGAGCCGTGGTGGTAGAACAACCTCCAACACTACTGCACCCTGTCCTGCATCCTTCCCAGCTGCCAGAAGAGTCACCCAGTGCGTGGTGAAAGATAGGTAACGTCCCTGTCCATGCCTGCTGGACCATGAGTCAGCGGTAATATGCACCTTATCGCTGACCGCCCTGTCCAGCGAGGCCAAGACATTGCCTTCCACATGCCGGTAGAGAGCCGGAATTGCCTTCTGTGAGAAAAAGTGGCGTTTGGGAACCTGCATCTGAGGTACTGCACATTCCACAAACTCACGGAAGGGGGCAGAGTCTACCAACTGAAAAGGCAGCAGTTGAAGTGCTAGCAATTTAGCCAAGCTAGCATTTAACCACTGGGCATGTGGATGGCTGGAAGCAAGCTTCTTTCGGCGGTGCAGCAGCTGGGGCAGGGAAATTTGGCTGGTACAATCTGACGTTGGTGTACCGATAGCAGATTGCCCCCAAGTACTTGGCTGTGACACACCTAATTCTACACCTTCATTCCTCTCAGTGTAGGTCTCAGAGAGGACTGAAGGTATAGTGGGGTTGGAGATCCCAGCTGATGAGGAGAAAGGAGAGGTCATCTTTGTTCTTTGGTGTGGGTCTTTTAGGTACGCTTGCCAACGAACTGCATAGCAGGTCAACATATGTCTGGTCAAGCATGTGGTGCCCAAGCAGGAGATGTTTTGGCCACGAGAGATACGCTTGAGACATATGTTGCAAATAGCAGCAGTGGGATCTGATGCACTCGTCTCAAAAAAGGCCCACACCAAAGAACTTTTGGAATAACGCACAGCGACAGCAGCGCCCTGCACATGCAGAGCTCTGCTGTGTGATGCAGTCGGTATGCTGCCCTTAAGCTAGCCCCTGGAGGGCATCCTGTCGCATTGGTGATGTGCCTCCTCCTCCTCTCTCCTATCAGGCACCCACGTGGAGTCAATGACCTCATCATCCCCTCCCTCCTCATCACTGGAGCAAAGCTGGCAGTATGCTGCAGCTGGGGGAACATGACTGCCAGATTGTTGTCCTTCTTGGGCACCCCCTTTCTCTGGGCTCATGTTACTGCCTTCCTCTAGCTGGGTACCATCATCGGAGCCTTCAAAACGCTAGGCATCCTCCTGGAGCATGTATCCAACACTGTGGTCAAACAGTTCCGGGGACTCCTCAGGAGGACATGGTGGGTCTAGGGAAGGAGTGACTGATGCCATTGTGACGAGAGAAGAGGCCGCGTTGGCAGCTGCTTTGCCAGACAAAGTACCCTGAGCCTGGGTGAGAGAGGATGAGGAGGATGAGGATGGCTTGGTCATCCACTCTACCAAGCCTTCCGCATGGTGTGGCTCAACACGGCCAGCTGCCGAAAAAAAGGCCAAGCGTGTCCCAGGGCCACATGCTGATGAGGATGCACCGTCTCCATGACCAGCACTGTTGCCTCTACATAGAGCCTGCTTGCCCTCTTTTATTGGCTTGTGACTGTCTGCCTCTCCTTGTTGGCCTTCCAGACATACTAATGGTCTGCAGTGAGATATAGAGAGATATATATATATATACATACTGATACTGTAGCTAGCAGAATCAACTGCCTGCCTGTAGTATTATTAGTATGAGAACAACAGCAATTGTCTCCAGGTAGCTTTAGGTGCACACTGTGCAGAGGACGCACTACACTAACTGTAAATCCTGTAGCTGCCTGCCTGTGATATTAATACGATCTGAAGAACACCACTAATTTTGTTTAGGTAGATTTAGGTGCACACTGTGCAGAGGACACACTAAACTAACTTGTAAATACTGCAGCTGCCTGTGGTACTGTACTAATAGGATCAGAAGCACACCACTAATTTCCTTCTGGTAGCTTTAGGTGCACACTGTGCAGAGGACGCACTACACTAACTTGTAAATACTACAGCTGCCTGCGGTACTGTACTAATAGGATCAGAAGAACACCACTAATTTTCTTCAGGTAGCTTTAGGTGCACACTGTGCAGAGGACACACTACACTAACTTGTAAATACTACAGCTGCCTGCGGTACTGTACTAATAGGATCAGAAGAACACCACTAATTTTCTTCAGGTAGCTTTAGGTGCACACTGTGCAGAGGATGCACTACACTAACTGTAAATACTGTAGCTAATAGGACTACCGTATATACTTGAGTATAAGTAGAAATTTTCAGCCCCTTTTTTGGGGCTGAAAATGCCCCCCTCGACTTATACTCGAGTCACTGCTGTCTGCCTACATGATCAGCGTGTCACGCAGGCAGACGGCGGCCAGCGTGTGCTACATAGCACTCGGCAGCCTCTCACTGTTCAAAAGCCGCGCCACCTCGTCTGTGATAGGCAGTCAGTGTACAGCCTATCATGGGCATTCTCTCATCTTCGTCCGTAGTAGGAGGATGAGAGAATGTCCGTGATAGGCTGACTGCTGACTGCTGGGAAATTGAGTTTTCTGCCTATCATGAACGAGGAGGCACGGCTTTTGAACAGTGAATGGCCGCCGCACACGCTGATCGGTGCAGAGTGGCACACGGAGGATGCACAGGACACAGGTAGGATGCATATAGACACATATACACATGACACATGCACACATACACAGGACACAGATACATGACACATGCACATATACAAAGGACACATGACACATGCACATATACACAGGACACATGCACATATACACAGGACACATGACACATGCACAGGACACAGGGAGGTATACAGCTGCAGATGGGCATTGTTGACCCTCTTTTTCAACTTACAGTAGATGCTGCATTTCTCACCCTTGTCTTATACTCAGGTCAATAAGTTTTTCCCATTTTTTTGTGGTAAATTAGGGCCTCGACTTATACTCGGGTCGACTTTTACTCAAGTATATACGGTAATAGGATCAGAAGAACACCAGCAATTTTCTTCAGGTAGCTGTAAATACTGTAAAAACACGTGCCTGCCTGACAGTAGTAGGAAGAGAATAACAGGAATGGATCTAGCTAAACTGAATACAGTGTGTATATAGATATAGATATAGATATAGATATATCTATATATACATATACACACACATACATACACACACACACACACACACACAATCAACTGTAAGTGCAGCTAACTGACTCGCCTGCTTACTCTATCTAACTTAAATCAAATGACACTGTCTCTCTGTCTATCTTTCTCTCAACGCCGGAACACACTACACAGGGCCGCCATGCAGGCGGCCTTATATAGTGTGGGACGTATTCTAAACCCCCTGAGCCATAATTGGCTGAAGCCACCCTGGCTTTGGCCAATTACGGCTCTCTGTACAGATGGCGCTGTGATTGGCCAAGCATGCGGGCCATAGTGTATGCTTGGCCAATCATCAGCCAGCAATGCACTGCGATGCCGCAGTGAATTATGGGCCATGATGCGCCACTCGAATTTGACACGAATGGCCCATATCATTCGGAATTCGGCGAATGACCGAACAGGCAATGTTTGAGTCAACGCAAAGCTTTATTAATCATTAAGCAGTGGTATCTGGCAGGGGATCTTCAGCCAGGTGAGAGACCATCCACTGTCAGAACTGGCATGTGGGCAGCAAGGCCAGAGTCTAATAGCATGAAGCTTCTCCAGAAGACCCAGCTACTGCGAGGAGCCCCACATCGTTTGATACCAGGGTATTTCAGATCCAGTAGGGTGGCACTTGTGCCTTGCATCCAGCTATTAACCCATGTTACTAAAGCTACCCTGGACTTCACTGTTAAAGATGCTTTCTATGAGGATAATCACCAGTAGCTGTGTTCTATACTGTTTTGCTAAAGTAATGATTCTCAGCTTGACTTTCTGCTGTTCTAATCTTATAGAAACTTTGCTATACAGCCACATGTTACCCGGACTGAGTCACAGAGATATTGCTGTGAAGAGTTTGTATAAAATAGCATGTATATGTTTGTGCAGGTTTCATTATTCTATAGTGTATGCAAGTTTTTGTTTTGTTTTTTGCCATCCTGAAATTGTTTAGCGTTATTTCTTTTTGTCAGTTTTGCGCTTGTGTAGTAAACTGCAAGCTACAGTTATTCCCTGTCTGATCATTCAGCTGATTAGCTATAGCGTCACAATAGTAGGCATCAGAAGAATTGATTACCAGCTGGCTTGAAGGGTAACTCCACTTCTGTAGGGAAAAAAATAGCAAATAAAAAAATAATAATACGACATATACAATTGCAACACAAGTCATATTATAATTGAATGTTATTTAAAAATTACCTTTCCATATAAATTAAAAAAAAAAAAAAAGGGACCTTTCCTTTTCAGTCTGCAGCGTTGTAAATTTCTGCAAAATGCATGCGATATGGCAATCTGTGGTGTACAGAACGCCCCCCAGAAATGTAATTTCCTGCTTGTGTGATTTATAGTGAATAAACACTGTAGAGCTGCGCTCTAAACTCAATCCAAATATTATAAACCCACTCAATTAATAAAAGTCATCCAAGTGACATGTGTCACATTAATTAACCATGCAATAAATTTATAAAGTGTTCAAAGTCCGCATATAACTATTATGCCCTGTACACACAATAGGATTTGCCGATGGAAAATGTGTGATAGGACCTTGTTGTCGGAAATTCCGACCGTGTGTAGGCTCCATCATACATTTTCCATAGGAATTTCTGACACACAAAGTTTGAGAGCTCACTATAAAATTTTCGACAACAAAATCTGTTTTCGGAAATTCCGATCGTGTGTACACAAATCCGACACACAAAGTACCACGCATGCTCAGAATAAATTAAGAAATGAAAGCTATTGGCTACTGCCCCTTTTATAGTCCCAACGTACTTGTTTTACGTCACTGCGTTCAGAACGATCTGATTTTCCGACAACTTTGTGTGACCATGTGTATGCAAGACAAGTTTGAGCCAACATCCGTCGGAAAAAATCCATGGATTTTGTTGTCGGAATGTCTGATCAATGTCCGACCGTGTGTACAGGGCATTACACTTACACAGTCTGTGCTCCAGTGCTTCAATCCAAGTCCCAATGCAATCCACAATTCTCAACGTGCTCAAAGCAGTGACCCAGATAAACCGTTTCCCTTACAAAGTGAAAACTCACCAGAGCCACAGACCCTTAACCACTTCAATACTGGGCCATAGTCAAATGACGTCAGCAGATGGGATCTCCCATGACGTCCTCGGCTTCTCCTGCAGTGCGGCGATTGGGGAAGAGGCATGTCCCTCGGACACAGCCCATCCCAGATCCATGTAAAGAGCCAAAAAAAAAAAAAAAAAAGACTCTTTACCACGTGACCGGCTGTGTCCAATCACAGCCGTCCGTGCATCAGATATGATCAATTTTCAATGATTTGCAGCATAGTTTGTAGACTCTATAACTTTCACAGAGACTAAATAATATACACTATTTTTTTTTTACCAAAGATATGTAGCAGTATAAATTTTGGCCCAACAACAAAAATGACTTATTTGCAAAATTTTATCATAGAAACTAAAAAAAAAGTGTTTTTTTTTCAAAATTTTCGCTATTTTTTCACGTAATTTTTTTCATGTCGCAAAAAATAAAAAACCCAGTAATTAAATACCAACAAAAGAAAGCTCTATTTGTATGAAAAAAAATGATAAAAATGTTGTTTGGGTACAGTGTTACATGACTGAGTAATTGGCATTCAAAGTGTGAGAGCGCTGAAAGCTGAAAATTGGTCTGGGCAGGCAGGGTGTGTAAGTGCCCTGTATTGAAGTGGTTAAACCATATTTTGGTCAAAATGTATTTGTACTCCGTTCCCCTGGGCAGATATATACCATGCTCCTGCTGTCTTGGACTGCATGCCTCATCTGGTCTTTTCGGAGTAGAGATTTCAGAATTACTTCCCACCTGCAGCAACAATCAGCCTGTCTGTTAAATGTCCTCCTCTCCCAGTGCACACAAGGCTTGCATGCTGCAGCTGACACTTCTTGCTGCTTTCTCTCTGCACAGGTGCTCTGTCTTGGTATCACATTACCTGTTGATGACCTGCTTGTATGATTGAATTACTGATTTTACAAGAAGTCTGCACTAATGTACAAATCAGATTTTAGCTATCCTCCTTAATTAAAAATACATTTTTTAGTGAGATAATCTCAAAGGGAAATCGTGCCTAAAGGGCACTTTCATCATTAGAACCCTACAAATGCAGGAATGATTTTTTTTTTAAACAAAAGTGGAGTTACTCCTTTAAGTTTAGCTTAACAAAAACTCCACAGTTTTTGTCACATCGCTTACCTGTAATGAAGTGTGTCTGTGTGTCCAGGCAGCTGGATCCTGATATCTTCACTACAGGGATGCCTGTCCTTCTCCTGTCTCTAAAAATCCAGAGCTGCAATAGGTTTTCAGGCAGAACAGCAGTACAGATGGTCCAACAGGATTATGACACCTCATTTCATCCTCTACACTGGGAAAAGTTATTTAATTGATTAAACTAGTTGTAATACAATGTCTGAATAGGGGATAGCTTGATTAGTCAGAAGAAAAAGCAGTTCTGCATGATTGTATAGCATATGTAGACTGGTTATAATCTTAAAAACAATGATGAAGCGACAATTATGCTAAGACGGTAACTGTTATCAGTGACATTGAACAAAAGTCCTATGAAACAGTTATGTATATACAGTACATAATGTAACCATATATTTTCTAATGCCACAAAATTAGATAAATAGAACCTGTATTTAGCCTAGGGGGTCCAAGTGACTATAGTGATTAGGGATGAGCAAACAGAGCAAAAGTTGGACAGCTGGATATTCGCCAAACCCAGGGGGAAATCCCTAAACCCAAAATCCCAAATCTATGGCGGCTGACACTTATTCCTTCTGGATCTTTTCAAGCTTAATTTATAAGCAATTGATAAAAAGAGCAATAGATAGTTGAGAATTGCCATTGAGGACATATACATAAAACAATTAACATTCAGCAAGAAGCTGGCCTTTAAAGTGTCATTAAACCCAGACTATAAAAAAAACTTGCATTTCATGCTATATAACAGTGTTCATACTCACAAAGCCACTAAAGCATTCACATTTTGTAGAGAAATATACCTGGCTGATCCTGCCTTCCACTGCCCCTCCCATATTCTCTGTGTCCCCATTGCAGATTGAGATTGTGTAGACCAGCTGCTGCCCTCTACAGAGCATGCTCAATTTTAGTTCCCTTCTAAGCTTTTCATTTCCTCTTTTTTTTCTTATCTGTGAAGCCCACATGACTACACACATGTGGGCATATACAAAGTGGTAAATTAGACTCCACTCCCTTTCTCCCTCCCTCCTCCTACATTTCCTCCTATTTCTAAACATGCGGGGGGCAAAATTTAATATACTGATTGATTACATTCACTAAGAAACTCACAAAATGCTTAGCTTTAATATAAATCAGTATTAAATATATCATATGTAATTGCTAATACCTGTAAGGTAAAAGAAGAGCCTTTGATGCAGATGCCACCTAAACAAATGAAAGCTAGTGTCGATCATCTTTGACTCTGCCTACTCCATAATAATGCATACAAAAAAATAAACACTTGATGTTCAATAAAGATTTATAGGGAGCTATAAAACAGTTATTTGATATTTATTATCCAATTTGAATTGCTCTTCTGAAACATTTTTTTTTTAGTCATGTGACTGGCACAGCACCAATCAGCACTGGCCAGACACAGACTTAAACTGTAAGTAGCATACATCAGCAGAGTAATTGAAGCCCCTCCTAAGGATCTTTCCCTACAGATGCCAAAGAACAGGAAAAGATTGTGTGATCACACAACAGCATTGCAAGAATATAAAAAAGGGGGGGCACAATTTTTTGGGCCCCCCGTATGGGTTAGCAGCCGCTCCCCTTTTTGACTGAGGTAGTTTGTTTAAATAAAAAAGAAAATAAAAAAAGATGTAATTTTTTAAAATTTTCAGAACATTTCCCCTTTAAGAAAATGTGGAGATTTTCTGCAGAAACCAGCCAATAGGAATTCCTGGAATGTGCTTGGATATTCTGGAATGTTCCTGACCCTATATAAAGTCTGTGGGATTGGGGGTTTTCTCACACTGGACCTCCTGTATGTAAAGAAGCTATGTCGCTGGTATCTTATGAGGTTTTCTGCCACCTTGGTATTCCAAGGGGGGTGTGTAATTGCTGTAAAGTTAAGCTTCAGTTCTCATAACTAAGTTTTTTTTTATGGTACTATTAAAATGATTTGTATGTTTACTTAAAAAAATAATTTTGAGGATTTGAATTTACAATTTGTGCTAAATTTCCAAGCTCTGCAGCCTTTTCAATGCCATTAATTGTGTTCTCTCAAAATTCGAAGGATAGGGTCCTGGTATGGATTTTTAGTAGGACCCCATAGCATTTTTCCTAAAGGGATAGTGCACATTGTTTACAAAGATGTATACCTATCCTTTAAGAAAAAAATGGCATGGGGTTTCCCTCAAATTCCATGCCAGACCTTCATTCGGGTATGCAGCTTGATTAGCCAAGAAAGAGGGGAGAAGCGATTATATAAATTTAGGTACTTTTCCAGTATATCAACTATTGTTGCTTATTTTTAAGGTATTATGATTCAATTCATTTATTATTTACACCACTACTTTTAGCCCAAGGGATTTTGTGAGTCACATCACAAAAAATGTATTTTCAAAGAAACATATTTATTGTTTACAGAGATAATTCACACATATCAAAACATGAGTCATAGTTAAATTAACAGTAAAAGTACACACGTCACATTACTGTATACAAATTTGGAAACCTTGCATGAGCCAGATTTGTCAATGCTAATATTCATTGGCAAATATGAGGAATAGTGCTGGAATTCTCTACACTTCCTCAGGAGAAGCACTCAGACATATCTGGAGATAAAAAAATACATATGAGAAAAAAAGGGGGGGGCTGACCAGAACATCCTATCTCAACATGCTGCTTTGCAAACAAGAAAAGGTTGAAGAGTAGGGATGAGCCGAACACCCCCCAGTTTGGTTTGCACCAGAACCTGCGAACGGACCGAAAATTCGCACGAACGTTAGAACCCCATTGAAGTCTATGGGACTCGAACGGTCGAAATCAAAAGTGCTAATTTTAAAGGCTAATTTGCATGGTATTGTCCTAAAAAGGGTTTGGGGTCCCGGGTCCTGCCCCAGAGGACATGTATCAATGCAAAAAAAAGTTTTAAAAACGGCCGTTTTTTCGGGAGCAGTGATTTTAATGATGCTTAACTACTTCAATACCAGGCACTTATGCACCTTCCCGCCCAGACCAATTTTCAGCTTTCAGCGCTCTCACACTTTGAATGACAATTACTCAGTCATGCTACACTGTATCCAAACAAAATGTTTATCATTTTCTTCTCACAAATAGAGCTTTCTTTTGGTGGTATTTAATCACCACTGGGTTTTTCATTTTTTGCGATATAAGCAAAAAAACTGCGAAAATTTTGAAAAAAACTTACTTTTTTTAGTTTCTATTGTAAAATTTTGCAAACAAGTCATTTTTCTTCATAAATTTGTGCCAAAATTTATAATGCTACATATCTTTGGTAAAAATAACCCAAATTAATGTATATTATTTGGTCTTTGTGAAAGTTATAGCGTCTACAAACTATGGTGCCAATCACTGAAAATTGATCACACCTGATGTACTATCTCACCTGAAGGTCTATCTCATTTCTTGAGACACTGACAAGCCAGGAAAGTACAAATACCCCCCAAATGACCCCTTTTTGGAAAGTAGACAGTCCAATGTATTTACTAAGACGCATGGTGAGTTTTTTGAAGCTGTAATTTTTTCCCACAATTCTTGGGAAAATTAAGATTTTTTTTTTTTTTTTTACACAAACTGGTCATATTAACAGGTTATTTCTCTCACACAGCATATGCATAATTGCAACTACACCCCAAAATACATTCTGCTACTCCTCCTGAGTATATGTGTGAGACTTTCACACAGCCTGGCCACATACAAAGGGCCAACACTGAAGTAGCACTTTCAGGCGTTCTACAAGCATAAATTGCACATATCCTTTCTCAACCACCTATTACACTTTTGAAGGCGCTGGAGCACCAGGACAATTGAATTGTCCACAAAATGACCCCATTTTGGAAAGCACACACCCCAACGTATAATCTATGAGGCATAATGAGTCTTTTGAACAGTTCATTTTTTTCCAGAAGTTTTTGGAAAATGTGGAAAAAAAATGAAAATGCATTTTTTTTACACAAAGTTGTCCATTTATAAGATATTTCTAACACATAGCATGTACATAGCAAAAATGACACCCCAAAATGCATTCCTCTACTTCTCCTGAGTATGGCCACACCACATGTGTGAGGCTTTTACACAGCCTGGCCACATACAAAGGCCCAACATTGAAGTAGCACTTTCATGCGTTTTACAAGCATAAATTGCACATATCCTTTCTCAACCACCTATTACAATTTGAAGGCCCTGGAGCACCAGGACAATGGAATTATTCACAAAATGACCCCATTTTGGAAAGCACACACCCCAACATATAATCTATGAGGCATAATGAGTCTTTTGAATGGTTCATTTTTTTCCAGAAGTTTTTGGAAAATGTGGAAAAAAATGAAAATGCATTTTTTTTACACAAAGTTGTCCCTTTATAAGATATTTATAACGCATAGCATGTACATAGCAAAAATGACACCCCAAAATACATTCTGATACTCCTCCTGAGTATGGCGATACCACATGTTTGAGACTTTTACACAGCCTGGCCACATACAGAGGCCCAAAATCCAAGTAGCACCTCCAGGCATTCTAGCAGCATTAATTACACATATCATTTTCTGACTACCGATCACATTTTTGAAGGCCCTTCATATTTCTAACACATAGCAGGTACATACCAAATAACAAAAGATTACCTGTGGTTTTAGAAGTGCAGTGGTCCACAGAGGAGAGCATTGGTCCAGGCAGCAGGCAGGAATGCTGTCCATAGTTCATACAGGCAGAGATACTGTCAGCACAGCCAGAGCACAGCCAGAGCACAGCCAAAGCACAGGTCCAGGTAGCAGGCAGAGGTGTCCCGGCAGAAATACTGTCCAAAGTCAGTAGAGGCAGCAGGCAGATATATGGTCAACACAGCCAAAGTATTGGTCCAAACAGCAGGAAGAAACATGGTCCATAATGTCATGTGTCTTTACAGGCAGCAATATGGTCAGCACAGCCAAAGTATTGGTCCAGGCAGCAGGAAGGACCATCAAGCTTAGGGCCAGGGGGACAGGGGTAGAGGCTTCTCCCACCCAAATCGCTTTGAAGCCTCCGGGCAACCAGACCCTGTTCTGGGAGCGCAGAAAACGAAAAACTGGTTTTCTCTACTCAGAACGCTATTCTGAAGCGCTCACATATGTGAGACCCCTGTGTACTAAAGTAGATGGCCAAAAGATCAGTCCAAGTGGCAGGCAAAAACATGGTCGACTAACAGGCCAAGGTCGGTACACGTGGAAGTCAGAAACATGGTTTAAATCGGCAGGCAGAGGCATAGTCGGTAAACAGGCTGAGGTTGGTACACGTGCAAGTCAGAAACGTGGTTTAAATCGGCAAGCAAAGACATCGTCGGTAAACAGGCCAGGGTCAGTTAATTAACATGGTAGCAGGCAAATGGGGAAATGGCAGTCTGGTAATAATTCAGGGAACTAATATTGGATGAATGTATGATAATTTTTGAAGCAATCTCCGATGCACAGGCCAGGTTGGGAGGGACATTGGAGACAATAATAGCTGGAATCTCTTCTTACTCCTCCTCTGCTGCATACACGGCATTTCTTTTGGCGTCTTCTTCCAGATTCTGTGGGGGGGAATGCTATAGGGAAGGTGTTGCTCAAGAAGTCGACTCGCATTATCCGAGCGAATGCTTCCTGGGGCGGGACCTTGTTGGTAAATGAGGGCAGTGACAATATATTCAAAATACTTGAGGTAGGTGACTTGTTGGTTTTGAGTTGCTTTTTGGTAGCAGACAAACGAATTAAAAAGGGCCATGTGAAAAAGGGGAAAGGCAACTTTCTTGTAACAGTAACGGGACTTTCTGTTTGATAAGTAGGGCTGTAGCATCTGATCGTTTAAATCCACCCCCCCCATATACATTTTGTAGTCGTGGACACATTCGGGCTTTACAATGGGGCCGCGTCTTCTTTGGATCTCCACCACGGTGTCATTGTGGATGGTAGAGAGGATGTGGACATCTTTCTTGTCCCTCCACTTCATGGCCAACACCTCCTCGTTCCTCATGAATGCCGATTCTCCCTTTCGTAATTTTTCTGCCAACAGATTTTGTGGGAATCCCTTATGTCCCGTACACACGGTTGGACTTTGTTCGGACATTCCGACAACAAAATCCTCGGATTTTTTCCGACGGATGTTGGCTCAAACTTGTTTTGCCTACACACGGTCGCACAAAGTTGTCGGAATTTCCGATCGCCAAGAACGCGGTGACGTCAAGCACGTACGACGAGACTAGAAAAGGCCAGTTCAGAACCAAGCGCGGCACCCTTTGGGCTCCTTTTGCTAATCTCGTGTTAGTAAAAGTTTGGTGAGAGACGATTCGCGCTTTTTCAGACTCGTGGCTTTCAGATCGTTTTCTGACGTTCAGTTTGTGCTTGTGGGTTTGTATCTGCTCTTCAGTGCGTGCAGTCAGTTCATATTGGAGTTTTCTGTGCGATCTTGTCCGCTCGTTGCTGTTTTTCAGGTCGCTCTTCACAGGCCTTGCTGTTCTTCAGTGCGTTCTGTTACTTCGTTCTGAGCAGCCGACCGTTTTGTAGCCATGTTTCGTATGCGTACTCCTCGTAGAGTTCGTGCTGTGCGGGGGCTTGGTGTTGGGGTCCTGACCTTGACACAAGTCCAGTCCATGAACAGGGTGGGGAGGAGTTCATGGACCAAGAATTGGTTGCTTCAGCGTGACCAGTTCTGTCATATGCCTTTGCTCCGTGAGATCCGTGAGAATAATCCTGATGATTTCAGGAACTTTCTCCGGATGACGGACCCCGTATTTCACCGTTTGTTGGCTTCGCTGACCCCCTATATCAGCAGGCAGGATACCTGCATGAGGCAAGCCATCACTCCGGAGCAGAGGCTGGTCGCTACCTTGCGGTATTTGGCCACAGGGAGAAGTCTGCAGGACTTGAAGTTCTCGACAGGCATCTCCCCCCAGGCTCTGGGGATCATTATCCCAGAGACCTGTTCTGCCATCATACAGGTCCTGCAGAAGGAGTATATGAAGGTAAGATTTTTATCCTTTTATATCACATTTTATTGTATTGAATGTTTGATAATATATTGTATTTCTTCCCTCATTCCATAATTACCATGATTGTAATATGCTGTGAATGTCCCCTTTGTTCTCATGCATGCTGGATTTTTATGTAATTATTATTTTAGGTCCTTCATACATATTTGCCCTTCAATAACCTCCCCAGCATGGTGTCTCCTGCCCTATATTCACCTCATGTAGTCACTTAACAATGTATTTTAGCAGCTCCATAGTAGTGCTTTACCCCAAACACCCCCTAAAATGTTTTGAAATGTTATTTTTGATTTAAATTCAGGCAGAGTGGCAGAGGCTTTTTTTTGTGGTGTCCCCAAATTTTTTGTAACCCTCCCTCCCCCAACTGCTAAGTCAGCTGATCCCAATTCTCTATCTTCAATCATCTATCTGCTGACTTTGCCAAACCCATACACACTATACCCACCTCTTTAGTGCTCAGATTTATGGATTAATTCCCCAAAGCATGTAGTGCAAGGGCCTGCCTGTATACTTTCCAATGGTACTGTTTAAAGTTCTTGTATCCTATTATGATCTTGATAGGTCATAGCAGAATGTCCAAATGTCCTCAAATGTGTACAGTGTGTATTTATATCTTTGTATTATGACACTTCTTACCTGTCCAGTGGGCTGCCAATAGTGTAACTAAGGAGGGGCTGTTCCAAGTAATACCCTGTATTTATGCATTCATCTCTCAATGAAGTGAAGAGGGTTACCTGTCCAAGCGTTCCCCCCCCTATAATGTTAGAAATGGCCCATGAGGGGGGAGGGGGAATATGATAGGTGTACCTTATACTTTGTTGTTGTTAAATTCCCCTTAATAAATGCTATCTGGAGGTTGACCCATAATGTTTGTGTCTAATCTGCTTGCCAGGTTTCTGTGAAAAAATAGTAATGTTTATTGTTTTTTCCTCAACAGTTTCTTTCCACGCCACAGGAATGGCAGACTGTGGCCTCCCACTTTGCCCAGCGGTGGGACTTTCCTAACTGCGGAGGGGCAATTGATGGGAAACACGTCCACATCGTCCCACCACCCAACTCGGGGTCGTACTATTATAATTACAAGGGGTTTAATAGTATAGTGATGTTGGCGGTGGTGTCGGCTAATTACGACTTCTTGTATGTGGACGTGGGGAAGAATGGCCGGATGTCCGATGGTGGAGTCATCGCCCAGACGGAGTTCTACAGGCGTCTCCAGAATGGCAGCTTGGACTTGCCACCTCCAGAGGACAATGTTGAAGGTCTCCCATTTGTGTTCGTTGCTGATGAAGCATTTGCGCTGGGGGTCCACCTGATGCGGCCATTCCCGATGAGGACCCTCACCCCGGAACAGAGGGTTTTTAATTACCGGCTGGCCAGAGCCCGAAGAGTGGTGGAGAACACATTTGGAATCCTGGCCAGCCGGTTCCGATTATTTATGACACCCATCCATATGGCGGAGTATAAACTGAACCATATAATACTTGCCTGCTGTGTTCTCCATAATTTTCTACAAAAACATTCAGCCAACTATGCTGGCTCAGTTGGGCCTGAGGCCGGAATCCCAAATACATCAACAATGACGGCACTTGAAAGCGGCCGTCCTGGCTTGCCCTCCCTGAATGCCCGTGATGTCCGGTTACGATACCTGGAGTTCTTTGCGGGTAGGGGGGCTATCAATATGCCAGACAATCTGTGACACCTTTTTCAAATAAAAACAACCAAAAGAAATTCTTGGTGGACATTTACTGCTTGTGTTTGTTTTAGCTGACCCTGACAGAAATGTGTTGAGTGCAGAAAATGTCGTGATTGGGTAACCTTATAAAAAACAGTGTTGGCTGGTACTTCCTAAATGCAAAAACACATTTCACTACAAGTGCACTTGCAACTGCACTGAACCTGCACTTGTAGTGCAAAGAGGATTTGCCCTTAGGAAATAACCCCCATTTGTGCATAAAACAACAATTACATCACCCCAAAAGTGTTGTAGTGTTGAGACAATAATCCACACATTCTTGAGTAAGGCACTTTTTTATACCTGCACAATCACATGCGCATTTACCAAAGGTTTTTAAAACAAACCAACATGTTTGTTGTATAACAATGTTTGCAGTAGCATTATGAAAAATCAAAATATCCATTTCAGATAAAACAGGCCTGTGTAAAACCAACAAGAAAGCCAAAAAACTTGAACTTACAAAGTTCACATTAGGTAAAACCTGAAGGCTAGATCAGACATCAGTATTTAGGAACTGGGTTTGATCTAGCGTTCAGATGGGGGGAAATCACCCCTGGAAAAGCCAAATTTGGAAGATGCACACCAATTTACGAATGGCAACATGTGCTATCTGCCATCAGGGGGGATCAAAGGACGTGTTTTGGGGGAGAAAGCCCTTCCTCAATGCGACTTTATAATTGAGGAAGGTGTTGCACCCCCAAAACGCGTCCATTGATCTCCCGTGATGGCAGATAGCACATGTTGGCACACTGTGTGCATCCTCCAAATTTGGCTTTTCTAAACATTTTAAAAATTTTTGGAAGATTGGACCACATTAATAAAACAGGTGATTTTGTGGGGTTTAAATTCGCCCCAAAACATCAATGATGTTATTATTTTTTTTAATAACATCACTGATTTGGTTCTGGATGTTTTGCAATTGGAGATTACACTCCATGATCTCCCCGATAAATATCTGGGCACTTTCTGAAGTAAAGCGTTCAGGATCCCTCACATCACGATCACCTAAAAAGAGATAAAGAACAAAAAAAAGGTCTCAAAAATCTGCCACCATCCATCTCTTTTACCTGAGCCTGTGGTCGCAGACACTCACCTGTTGTGGTGCCAATCTCCACCACGTCTTCTTCTTCCTCCTGCTCTTCTTCTTCGTTTGGGGGTATTTCACCTTCTTCCATAGGTGGGGGGTCTGTGGTCTCCTCGGATGAGGGGTGTCCTCCGAGTCTTTTCTCCCCTATGTAAAACAAAAATGGTATAATTAGCACACAGATATTTGATGGCAGAACTAGAAATAGGAAACATTGCTTGGAAGTGGGGTACAATTGTCTATTTTAGCCGAGTTCCAAGATGTATATTTTTTATTGGCCTTTGTCAAGCTGCAATACTTTACCTGTTTGGTACAAGCTTCACAGATGTAGCCCCCCCTATAGTATACACTGGAGCACCTGTGTGGCCCCTCTAATAAAAATGGTGTTCTGGGGTCCCACACTAGTGCTCCAGTGTCCAGATGTGAAAACAGCTGCTCGGTGTCCTCTCCTTACACACAATCTAGTTGTCATTTAATTCTAGTAACAAACCCATCTACACAAACAAATCTTTGTCATCCAAGTAGGCCCCAAAAAATGTGTGAAAATGCATATGGCCTAAACAATGGTGTTCTAGAGGCCGAAATAAAAATGTTTGATACGAACGAATAATGGGCCCATGAACATTAAAGTTGCCCTTTTAAACGTTACAATTAATAAAAGCATATGGAGCAGAACAAACGTAATAAAGACAGAAAGAATAGGAACACAGCACAACTACTTACTTTTTTGCAGCACTCTCCGGATCTTTCGGTACTGCTCTGGCTCTCTCAACTTCAGGTCCGACCACCGCTTCCTGAGCTGATCTTTAGACCTTCGTACCCCGAAATTCCGCTCTAGACTCCTGACCACTTTACCAATGATTTTTGCCTTTCGGATGTTGGGGTTGGGGTAAGGCCCATATTTTCCGTCATAGTCGGACTTCCTCATGATGTGTACCATCTCCAACATCTCCCCAAATGACATATTTGTGGCCTTAAAACGTCTCCTTCTGGATCGGGACGTGCCTGGATCCGGCCTTTCCTCCTCCTCCTCCTCGTTGCTATAATTAGCCCGCACCTGCTGTAACTCTGCCATCATGCTCTTCACCCACTGCGCCGAACGAAAAGGGGCGGGGAATACACTAGAAAGAACGTCAGGAGCGGGCGGAGTTACACGCATGCGCAGTGTGTATAAAGCGTAACACGCGTGCGTATTACGTACGATCTGTGAGCGGAGGAAGGAGCATTGGACGCGCTGATCGTAAGAACGAAGGTAAGAGACAAACTTGTGCCTATACTGCTTCTAGATTGAGGCCTATATTGTAACAAGATTAGGAGAGTTTTGTCTGACATTAGGCTTTGTCTTGTGTTGTGTCTTGCAGTGAACATGGATATCTTAATGAGAGATACTGACTTCATGTCACTATTCATTGATATGCTAAGTGAGCTGCCCTGTCTGTGGGAGATTACCCACCCCCATTTCAAGAACCAAGCAAAGAGGAAGGCAGCACTGGAGCAATTGTGTGAAATTGTGAAGCAGGTGATCCCCACGGCAGACATCACTTATTTAAAGATTTTCATTGGTGGCCTGAGGAGCACATATCTAAGGGAGCGCAAGAAAGTCCTGGATTCACAGAGATCCAGAGCAGCAGATGACATCTATGTCCCCAGGATGTTGTACTACGACAGGCTGCACTTTCTGGCAGGCCAGACTGAACCCAGGCCATCCCTCTCCAGTCTTCCTTCCACACTTCCTTCCCCCCTGGCTGAGGCTTCTGACGCCCAACCTGGGCCTTCCAGGCAACATGTGGAGGAGCCCAGATTGAGCCAGGTATAGCATTCCTCTAAATATTTCTGCTTGTCCAATCAATGATGTTAACTAGATGTTAGTTTGGAGTACTAATTTAGGATTGTGATTGATGATGCAAAACATTACAACTATGTCCCTTTTTCATACACAGGGAAGTCTCAGCCAGGAGGTGGCCGGGCCGAGCCGGCTGGCTTATCTGCAGGTCCCTCCACCCCCCCTGAAAAGAGAAAGTGGCAGTAGGACGAGTGCCCTAGAGGAGGCGGCTATCAGATTCTTTTGGAGGGCTACAGAGGTCCTGGGAGCACCCCACACCAGACAGGAGAATATTGCTGCCTTCATAGCATATAAAATGCAGAGGATGGAGGAGGGCCAAAAAGCCATGTGTGAGGCCCTCATATCAGAGGCTCTGGAGAAAGGTATGAGGGGCCAAATTACACCTCACACACAGCTTTGGGATGGTCCTCCTCCTCCTCCCTCTCCTCCAGGTCCTCCCAGTCCTCCTCCAGGTCCTCCCAGTCCTCCTCCAGGTCCCCCCAGTCCTCCTCCTCCTCCAGGTCCTACTCCTCCTCCTGCCACATCTCCAACTGCACAGCCACAGCCTGGAAGGAAGTGTGAAAGGAAGACCAGACAGTGAGGACCCTGGATCCAGTCTGGTCGGCCAAAAAATGCAGCCTCTTGTGGTACCACAGCCTGGGGACACAGATGTCATCTGCTGCTATCCAAGTCTCTGTGAATTCTGGACCAGACTGCCCTCCCTTACATATGGACTCCTCAGGCCACCAGTTTTGATGTTTAAGAATTGATGTCTGCCGTGGGGGTCCCAGGCTTCGCTAATTTCTCCTGTTGATCCAGTGTTGCCTTCCTCTTTGTTTGGTTCTGATCCCTTAATAAAGGATTTTTGTTTTGAATTATACTCTCCTATGTGTTTTACTTCAAAAATGACAGTTTGTTTGTGAGGATTCAGGTACATTTCTAATATACAATGTGAAATGAACAAGGGACACCAACAACAAACAATCTCCTTGAGATTAAATAATAAAAGATATCAATGGTGTTGGGGTAACTTGCCACACAAAACACACACAAAAATATTCTGGAGTAAAAATAAAAATAACATTGAACAAAGATCAGCCTTGGAAAAAATCCAAACATTAAAGAAAAAAAAAGGCTTAAAAACAAAATAAAAAAAACATAAAAAATATAAAACTGTCAGATGTGACAACTAATAACAATATATTGAGGGAATCCCACTAAAAAAACACAAATAAAAGTTTGTGAGAAGTGTGTGTGAATATGAGCAGCAAAACTACTTAATTCTTGTCACATTATAAAGAAGAAGAGAGTGCGCTGTATTAAACCATTTTTTACATTGCAGCGTGACGAAAGTGCTGTATCCATTGCGAACGCTAAGTTTACCAGAACGAGCTGTCCCGTGTCGGAATTTCTTCTGAGCATGCGTGGCACTTTGTGCGTCGGAACAGGCCACACACGGTCAGAATTGACGCGATCGGATTTTGTTGTCGGAAAATTTTATCTCCTGCTGTCCAACTTTGTGTGTCGGAAAATCCGATGGAAAATGTCCGATGGCGCCCACACACGGTCGGAATTTCCGACAACACGCTCCGATCGGACATTGTCCATCGGAAAATCCGACCGTGTGTACGGGGCATTACAGTTTTTTTTGAAGGTACCACAGGCCAGGGTTTTTTTACTATAAAGGTGACGAAAAAGGGGCAGGCTGGTATAATAGTTGTCGATATATAAATGATACCCTTTGTCGAATAGGGGTTATGCCAGCTCCCAGACAATTTTCCCACTGGTTCCAATATATGTGGGGCAATCATGGGGCTGGAGCTGGGAGTCTTTGCCTTCGTAGATCCGGAATGTGAAGACATATCCAGTGGCTCGATCGCATAATTTATTTAACTTCACCTCATACCTGGATCTCTTGCTTGGTATATACTGCTTGAAGTGCAGTCAGCCAGTGAAATGTATGAGGGACTCGTCCACACAAATTTTTTGGTCTTGGATGAAAACTTCTCCAAATCACTGGGAAAAGGAATTGATTAGGGTGCGTATTTTGTACAATTTGTCATGGTTGGGATGATCTCGGGGAGGGCACTGGGAATTGTCGTTGAAGTGGAGAAAACGCATAATCATGTCGTATCTTGTCCTGGACATGACAGCGGAATATATGGGCATGTGTTGGATGGGGTGGGTGGACCAATATGCATGGACTTCGTTCTTTTTTGTAAGCCCCATATTGAAAGTTAGGCCCAAAAACAATTTAAATTCATCCAGTGTGACACATCGCCACTGGAACATGCGGGCGTAGGAAGAATTGGGGTTGGCAGCAATAAATTGGGATGCATACAAATTAGTTTGATCCACCATATTCTGCAGAAAATCTTGTGGGAAAAATAAAGAAAAATAATCGAATTCAGAAAAATTTGCATACTGCACACCTGGCTGTGCGGTGAAAGGGGGGATGATAGCGGATCCTGAGTTGGCAGGCAACCATAAGGGGTTTGCCAGGGCATCGGGAAGGTAGGACTGGGGCTGGGTTCTTCGGGTTGGGCGGGTAATTCCAGTGCTTGTACTGGGCTCCTCTTCCTCTTTCTGGGGTCTGGCGCTGCTGGTGGTGGGCAGATCTCCTGATCTTGGTCCTGATCTCATTCTTTTGGGAGGGACGGTTTCCTCCGCGGACTCGGACTTTCATCCACTATCCTCCACTGGCTCGTATTCCGAACCAGATGATGTGAGCTCCCCGCTGCTCTCATCATCCGACATGGCAAGAATCTCATATGCCTCCTCAGGTGTGTAAACCCTTTGGGACATTATGGCAATGCTTATTGGCGGGCCTGTGTGGTGGTACAGATGGCGGTATGGGTGGTGGTGGTGGTACCGATGGTGGTACGGGTGGTGGTGGTGGTGACGGTACCGGTGGCGGTACGGGTGGTGGTGGCGGTACAGGTGGTGATTGCGGTACTGGTGGCGGTACAGGTGGTGGTGGCAGTACCGGTGGCGGTATGGGTGGTGGTGGTACCGATGGCGGTACAGGTGGTGGTGGCGGTACAGGTGATGATTGCGGTACCGGTGGCGGTACGGGTGGTGGTGGTACCAATGGTGGTACGGGTGGTGGTGGCGGTACAGGTGGTGATGGCGGTACAGGTGGCGGTATGGGTGGTGGTGGTACTGATGGCGGTACTGACGGTGGTACAGGTGGTGGTGGTACCGATGGCGGCACTAGTGGCGATACTGGTAGCAGCCTGTGTGGCAGTATAGATGGTGGGCCTGATGGAGGTACTAGTGGCGTTACTGGTGGTGGTACCGATGGCGGTACTGGTAGCCTGTGTGGCGGTACCGATGGCGGTGGGCCTGTGACAGATAGGCTGGTTGACAGATGGGCTGGTTGACAGATGGGCTGGTTGACAGATGGGCTGATTGGCTGGGCTGTGTGACAGGTCCTCTTTATTGGGGGGGCGTATTGTGCACAGTACAGTACAATACAGTAATGTCAGACAGACACTGATTTCACTCACTGATCCCTGCTCTCTCCTTTCACGATCGGTGTGTGAGGAGAGAGCAGGGCTCAGATAGTAACAGCTACTGTTTTGTTTACATTTGTGGCCGGCTGTGATTGGACACAGCCGCTCATCTGGTAAACAGCCAATTTCATTGGCTGTTTACCGATCGGGGAAGCGCTGTGTCCAAGGGACACTCGCCTTCCTCGATCCCTGCTCTGGATGCCTTCGGCGGCACGCAGGGAGTGCGCCGCCAAGTTTGTTGTGACAGGTGATCGGCTGTGACTTTGACACAGCCGATCACGGGGTGAACAGCCAATAAAATTGGCTGTTTACCTAGATTGGGGAAGCGCTGTGTCCGAGGGACACACGCCGACCCTGATCGCCGCGCTGCGCACCCCCGGGGGCGCGTGCCGGCATGTTATCCTGCTGGACGTCATATGACGTCCAGTCAGGATAACGCAATCACTTCCCGGACGTCAATATGCTATTGACCGGGCGGGAAGTGGTTAAAGTGAAAAAAAAGTGAAATATTCCTTTTAATATCGTACCTGGGGGGTGTCTATAGTATGCCTGTAAAGTGGCGCGTGTTTCCCGTGCTTAGAACAGTCCCTGCACAAAATGACATTTTTAAAGTAATAAAAGTCATTTAAAACTGCTTACGGCTTTAATGTAATGTCCGGTCCCGGTAATATGGATGAAAATCAGTGAGACAAACGGCATGGGTACCCCCCGCCCCCCAGTCCATTACCAGGCCCTTTGGGTCTTGTATGGATATTAAGGGGAAAGGTGTCCAAGTCAGATCTTGCCCCAAGGTATTCCTGCACCATGTAAAACAGACGCTGGCGATGGTTGCTGAAACCGATCATACCTTGGGGTTGCGGACTAAAAAATTGTCTGAACACATCGGTCATACGGCCACCTTCTCCACCGCTCCTTCTTTGACTGACCAAAGCCTCAGCAACACGTTGTCCAGGAACAGGAGTTTGTAACCTCCCAGTCTCTGGGAACGCGTTGCACAGGCCTTTCTGCAAGGCCTCTTGAAGATGTTTCCTCCTCTGCTCCCTCTGCGACGGCAAGATAAGGTCCGCAACCTTAATCTTGTAATGTGGATCAAGGAGGGTTTCCAGCCAGTATTGATCCCTCTCCTTGATACCACGATTACGAGGATCCTTCCGCAGGCTGTGCAGGATCAGGGAGGCTATGCAGTGTAGTTTTGCTGAGGCATTCGGTTCGGAGTCCTCTGGGTCACTAAGGACGACAGCCACCTCCTCCCAGCCATGTACAAGTCCATGGGTTTCTTGGGACTGTAAATGATCCCTTAAAGACTGCTGCTGCTGAGTGCCAGGCTCCACCTCCATGCTGACACAATCCTCCTCCTCCTCTTCCTGTGTGATCGGCGGGCACGCAGGAACACTGTCTGGATAAAGGGGGCCTTGAGAGCTAAGGAAGTCCTCCTCTTCCTGCCTCTGTTCTGCCTCAAGTGCCCTGTCCATTATTCCACGCAGCGTGTGCTCCAACAGATGGACAAGGGGGACAGTGTCACTGATGCATGCACTGTCACTGCTCACCATCCTCGTGGCTTCTTCAAATAGTGACAGGACAGTGCATGCATCCCTGATCATGAGCCCACTGGCGTGGGGAAAAAAAAACAAGCTCCCCTGACCCTGTCCTGGTGCCATAGTCGCACAGGTACTCATTGATGGCCCTCCGCTGCATGTGCAGCCGCTGCAGCATGGCCAACGTTGAGTTCCATCTGGTGGGCATGTCACAGATTAGGCGGTTCTTGGGCAGGTTAAATTCCTTTTGGAGGTCAGCCAGCCGAGCACTGGCATTATATGACAGGTGTAAATGCACACAGACTTTCCTGGCCTGCCTCAGGACATACTGTAAGCCCGGGTACCTGCCCAAGAACCACTGCACCACCAAGTTAATGACGTAAGCCAAACAGGGCACATGGGTCATTTGTCACTGTTGGAGGGTGGAGTAGGGCTTGGCGCCATTGTCGCAAACCACCATTCCTGCCTTAAGTTGGTGTGGTGTCAACCACCTCTGAACCTGCCCTCGCAGAGCTGACAGAACCTCTGCCCCAGTGTGGCTCCTGTCCCCCAAGCACACAAGTTCAAGCACCGCATGGCATCTTTTATCCTGTGTACTTTTGTAGCCCCTTTAACACCTACGGAGCATCGCTGGTTCCGAGGACAAAGCACAGGAAGAGGCCATGGAGGAAGAAGAAGAGGAGGTGGTGGAGGAGAGAGGTGTGTCAGAATCACCAGTAGTGGCATTTTGAAGGCGTGGTGGTGGAACAACCTCCAACACTACTGCACCTTGTCCTGCATCCTTCCCAGCTGCCAGCAGAGTCACCCAATGCGCCGTGAAACTTAGATAACATCCCTGTCCATGCCTGCTGGACCATGAGTCAGCGGTAATATGCACCTTGCGGCTGACCGCCCTGTCCAGCGAGGCCAAGACATTGCCTTCCACATGCCAGTAGAGAGCCAGAATCGCCTATGAGAAAAAGTGGCGTTTGGGAACCTGCCACTGAGGAACCGCACATTCCACAAACTCATGGAAGGGGCAGAGTCTACCAACTGAAAAGGTAGCAGTTGAAGTGCTAGCAATTTTGCCAAGCTAGCATTTAACCACTGGGCATGTGGATGGCTTGGAGCGAACTTCTTTCTGCGGTGCAGCAGCTGGGGCAGGGAAATTTGCCTGGTACAATCTGACATCGGTGTACAGATAGAAGATTGCCCCCAAGTACTTGGCTGTGACACACCTAATTCTACACCTTCATTCCTCTCAGTGCAGGTCTCAGAGAGGACTGAAGGTATAGTGGGGTTGGAGATCCCAGCTGATGAGGAGCAAGGAGAGGTCCTCTTTGTTGTTTGATGTGGGTCTTTTAGGTACGCTTGCCAATGAACTGCATGGCAGGTCAGCATACGTCTGGTCAAGCATGTGGTGCCCAAGCGGGAGATGTTTTGGCCACGTGAGATACGCTTGAGACATATGTTGCAAATAGCAGTGGTGCGATCTGATGCACTCGTCTAAAAAAAGGCCCACACCAAAGATCTTTTGGAAGACAGCAGCGCCCTGCACATGCAGAGCTCTGAAGTGTGATTCAGTCAGTGTGCTGCCCTTAGGCTGGCCCCTGGAGGGCATCCTGCCTCGTTGGTGATGTGCCTCCTCCTCCTCCTCCACCTCTCTCCTATCAGGCACCCACGTTGAGACAGTGACCTCACCATCCCCTCCCTCCTCATCACTGGAGCAAACCTGGCAGTATGCTGCAGCAGGGGGAACATGACTGCCAGATTGCTGTCCTTCTTGGGCACCCCCTCTGTCCGTGCTCATGTTACTGCTTTCATCTAGCTCAGTATCATCATCAGAGCCTTCAAAATGCTTGGCATTCTCCTGGAGCATGTACCCAACACTGAGGTCAAACAGTTCGAGGGACTCCTCAGGAGGACATGGTGGGGCTAGGGAAGGAGTCACTGATGCCATTGAGCCAAGGGAAGAGGCCGCGATGGCAGCTGCTTTGCCAGACAAAGTACCCTGAGCCTCTCCTTGTTGGCCTTCCAGACATACTATTGGTATGCAGTGAGCTGCACAAAACTGGGGTGTGTATATATATATATGTGTATATATATATATATATATGTGTATATATATATATATATATATATATATATATATATATATATATATATATATATATATATATATATATATATATATATATATATATATATATATATATATATATATATATATATATATATATATATGTATATATATATATATATATATATATATATATATATATATATATACATACCGATTATACTGCAGCTAGCAGAATCAACTGCCTGCCTGTAGTATTATTAGTATGACAACCCCTGCACTTGTCTTCAGGTAGCTATACTGTAGGTGTAACTGTGCAAGGTACACAGTACAGTAACTGCAAATACGTCAAGAGCCTACACAAGCACCTGGCTGCAGGTTGCTATACTGTAGGTGAGACTGTGCGGGGTACACAGTACAGTAGCTGGAAATACTTCAATGAGCCTACACAAGCACCTGGCTGCAGGTAGCTATACTGTAGGAGAGACAGTGCAGGGTACACAGTACAGTAGCTGGAAGAACGGGATCTAGCTAAACTGAATACAGTATATATATATATATATATATATATATATATATATATATAACCTGGGATGCATATATATACACAATACACTGTAACTGCAGCTAACTGACTCTACCTGCCTACTCTAACTTAAATCAAATGACACTGTCTGTCTCTCTCGCTCTATCTCTCTATCTGAACGCCGGAACACACTCTTTGGCTTTGGCCAATTACAGCTCTCTGTTCAGAAGGTGCTGTGATTGGCCAAGCATGCGGGTCATAGTGCATGCTTGGCCAATCATCAGCCAGCAATGCACTGCGATGCCGCAGTGAATTATGGGCCATGACGCGCCACTCAAATTTGGCGCAAACGGCCCATATCGTTCGTAATTCGGCGAACGACCGAACACACAATGTTCGAGTTGAACATGGGTTCGACTCGAACACAGAGCTCATCCTTATTCTTTATGTCTAACATGTTTTTTGGATTTTATTTGTGGAAACATGAAGTAATTCACTGTCAGAAACAACCTGTTTAATCCCAAGGTGAGTAGACTCACAAATAGTGCACAAGTGGTATTGGATAGGTATTCAAGGTTGAAGATCATCATGAACTTTGGATGCACATTAACTTATGAAGATTACAGGACTGGTTACTTTGCATGATTATATCACTGTCACTATCTATTCAATATTTTTATGATATGAGTGTTTATGATTTTATGGATTTATATACTTATGTTTGTGGAGTACACACATTCTGAACACATTTTTACTTTATTTAAGTATTGATTAATTAGTGATGCACATAATTTATTGTTCATTATACATTGTGTCAGGAGAATATGGCCCCCAGCCGTCAAAACCGTGTTCCTGCGTGCATGCGCATTCGCGGGCCGGCAATCCGGCGCACGCGCATGAGCGCACGCCCTACGTGACCCTTGGGCTGGCCTATAAAAGGGACTCTGGCACACAGATCAATTGCTGGTTTGTCTTCAGCTTCCTGTGATATCTCTGCTTCCTGTTGTTGCGACCTGATTACCTGCTTTTGACCCGGATTGACCTCGACTATTCTGCTTGTCTCCTGAACCTGACCCTTGGCTTGTTACACGGACTTCCGCTCTTCTCCAGTGTTTGACCCTCTGCCTGTGACCTGGATTTGCCTGCTGTCTCCTTGCCCTTGAACCTCTGCCTGTATCCTGGACTATCCTTGTATCTTACTGCCATAGACCTCAGCCTGCTGTGATTATACTTATCCTGTGTGTGTTTGACCCTCAGCCTGGTTCTGGACTTTCTCTTGTACCCGCTTCAGCAAATCATCCAGCTGCCAGTGGCTGCACAGCTGCCTCCCTCTTCTAAGGACTTCACGTCAGCAACCTCCTGCTCCCTGAGGTAGCCTGTGCCTCTTTGTGCATCCACTCCCTGTCCCATCTCCAGGGGGTGCATTTTATAGGCTTAGTCGCAAGGGCGAACCGCTCTCTGCATTTCGGCCTTGGTAAGTACTTTCCTGATACATTGTAGGGGTTTTTTTTCCTTCTTCTTTATCCCTGCGTTTTGTTATCATGCTTTCCAGACTTAAAGTAAACAACATGCATAAACTGTCATTTCTCTTGAGTTTTTGTCCTTTCAATTTTGCAGTCATTTCACTAGTCTTTTCAACTTGTAGTGATTCCACTTTTCTGCAATAGTCTTTACAGAAAGATAAACAAAGCAAGCAGTAAATTGAAGATAGGATAAACACAGAAAATAAACACAGAAAATAACTATAATGCTGTAATATGGGCGATATGAAAATCAAATGTAGTGCCCAGGTCCATGAAAGAAAAAAAAAAGACCTACAGTACTGTTTATGTACTAAGCTTCTAAGTCTTGTCATGTGATGACAATACACAGGATGTTGTGGACTGAAATTCACAAGAAATGGTATCAGCCCTCCCCAACTGTCTCTCACTAATTAAGCTACTGAATCCCTCCCTTGTCCTCATCTCCGCATGCAGAATAATTTTTCTGTAGTTCAAGATAAGAACTGGTAGAGTTAATTACTCTCATTAGGATAACAGGGCATGTGCACAGGACATAGGACAGCCCACAATTGCTAACAAGAACAGCAGCCATGTTTAGTGCTTATCCAAAAGATTAAAAATGCTTTCAATGCTTTGATATAATTAACACATTTTAAAGAAAACTAGAAAGGGAAATCAGAAGACAGATAGGCAAGGAAATAATCAGTGTTGCTAAAGTTGGTTTAAAATATCTGGAAAACTGAAATAGAAGAAAATGGCCACACATCCTGCAAGTGTGCTGTTAAAATAAATTGAGTAAGAAAGTAAGCGAATGAGAGAGTAGAACTAATTCCACATTTTAGTGATGTATGGATATTATAATTCTTTTTTTTTTTTTAACTATTTAAAAAAAAAAATGATTAATGGTAGGTAGACACATTAAAATCCAATAATTCAGCTTGCATTTGAAATGATTTTGAGATGCTTCTATTAGAGTTCTAGTAAACAAAAATCCATTTTTATCGATGGATTTGGTAGTCTTTTCAGAATGCACCAACTCAAAGTCTGTTCTTATATGGCTTTAGTTGTTTAAACAAGTTGTTTTAAAAAAATCATCTTTTCTCCTACTGCATTTCTAACCAGTTCAGGTATGAGGAACAATCTCAATTAAATAAAATAAGTTTTGTGGGCTGTTCCTGTTTAAAAAAAGATGTTAAGGCAAGAAAAGAGGACTGCTTCTTTTAGGCCTCTTCTAGCAGGAACACAGCTGGAAGTCTACAGCAACATCTCCGAAAAGACTGGGTAAAGCATTTGACTAGTCAGATGCTGTAGCAAACTAACAGAGCCGACAAAGGTCAGTGGCTAATGGGCTGTGCAATACAAACCCATAAGCAGGATTCAGAGACAGACGTGCAAGCAGTAGTACAAAGAAGAAAGAATTCAAAGACAGGTCAGGAATAAACTGTATTGGGGACTAAGAAGCATACAATAGAGTACAGGTGGGTTCAAAAGGAACTTGCTAAAATCCAGTAGGCACTGACAATGAGTCAGGTTTTCCTTTAATTAGGCTTTTTGATGGCCAGCTGACATTGGGCATGCACACATACTGTGCACACCTTGTGAAGCAGCTGTCTAGAGATATTACTTGATAGCTTATAACAATTCCTGAGATAAGACTGTAAAGTGAACAGGATAGCACTGGATTTCTGGCAGTATCAATAGAGAAAAGAAATTACATATTTAACAGACAAAACAGACAAAAGAGGGAAAATAAGATACATTCATTGTAAGGGTTTACATAAACTTTAGGTTCAAAAAAGAAATAGCGTTATGCTTACTGCTACTTTCCAAGCTCTCGTTATGTTGTTTCTTAAGAGCTCTAATATTTTTCTCAGACAGTCTCTATTAACTTAATTAAACTTTGATTAATGAGGTTGACTTAAAGCGGAGTTCCACCCAAAAGTGGAACTTCCGCTCATCTGATTCCTCCCCCCCCTCCGGTGACACAATTGGCACCTTTCAGGGGGGAGGGGGGTTAAGATACCTGTATTAGACAGGTATCTGCACGGAATAGACTCCCGCACGAGTCACGCCCCCTCGCGCAACCCCTCGCTGTCTCCTGGGAAACACACGGTCCCAGGAGAATGCGGGGACCACTTAGAACATGCAGCACAACTCGCACATGCGCAGTAGGGAACCGGGAAGTGAAGCCGCAACACGGCTTTTCAGGTGGACTCCCTCTTTAAGTGCAGGGAGCATTTTCAAAGTCTGACTGACTTGTGTCTGACCAGTTAAGACGGCTCCCATAGGGAAACATTGGTTTTCACACGTCATGCGACATGAGCTCGCAATGTCGGAGCATTTATCGTACAAGAGTGAACCCGGCCTCACTAAGGAATAGGGACTGTTCACTTAGCAAAGTGAATGTGAGCGTTCAACAACCTCAACCACTATCTGCTGCTGCACCTATCGCACCAGTCCCAGCCACACATTCATTACATCTGCCAGCTCCGGCCAGTGCACAATTCATTTTGAACTTCAGCCCCAAAACTTCCTGTCCGATCGGGCAAAGGTAGCCTATATTATATCCCTCCTGTCCGGCGAGACGTTAGCCTGGGCTGCGCCTCTGTGGGATCTAAATGATCCAGTGGTTTCTAGCCTGTCTGATTTTTTTAAAACATTTTCGGAATATCTTCGAGGAACCGGGTCGTGTCTCCTCAGCGGCCAGCACCCTTTTACATCTCTGTCAAGAGTCCGCTTCTGTGGGAAAGTACGCTCTTCATTTTCGTACTTTGACTGCTGAGCTGAGTTGGAATAATGAGGCCCTAGTTGCAACCTTTTTACATGGCCTCTCTGATAGAGTGAAGGATGAATTAGCAGGAAGATCTCTCCCTGCTGATCTGGATGGTGTCATCACCTTGTGTAACTTTCAGGAGAGGGCAATGGAAAAAAGACGCCAGCACTCCCCGTCCTTTAGACAGCCTTAGCTCCAGGTCCCTTCTCTTCATTCTGAGGAGCACCTCCTGCCTGCTGAGGAACCTATGCAGCTGGGCTAGACCAAGTTATCTCCCGAAGAACGTACTAGGCGCAGAACTCTGAGCCTGTGCCTCTACTGTGGCGTCAAAGGTCATTTTCGTGATACTTGTTCTCTTCGTCCGGAAAAACGCAAAGGGGTAATACATTTGGAAGGTGGAGTATTTGACCCTAAAATATCACCTTCACCTTCTCGTCTTCTCCTTTCTGTGTTCCTTCATGTTGGCGCTTCCCCTCGTTCAGTCTCGGCATATCTGGATTCCGGAGCAGCTGGCAATTTCATGGACTGGGGAACTGCGTCTTCCATGAGACTTACTTTTTTGCCCCTTACCACGCCATTGGTGGTCTTTGCGATTGATGGCACTGTTCTCCCAGGGGGCCCTATCCGCTTCCAGACCCTCCCTGTTAAGATGTCGGTAGGGACACTCCACCAGGAGTGGATATCATTCCTTGTCTTACCTAAGGCTTCATCTCCTATCATATTAGGTCTTCCTTGGTTATGGCTCCATTCTCCACATGTTGACTGGACTGCTGGACAGATCTTGACTTGGGGTTCCTCCTGTTCCTCCTCCTGCCTACTCAAGGTTACCCCAAAAGAGAAACTTCCTGTTGCCACCATCCCAGTATCTTCTGCTCTTCCCGCTGCATATAGCAATTTCTGGAATGTCTCCTGCAATAGTCGGGCTGAGGCACTCTCTGGGTCATGTGGCACTCTGGATGAGGAGCCCACCTGTGAACCTGAGCCGATCAGTCACTCCAGTTTGCATGGCCATTTCCCTTTGCCTGTCCCTTGACCCCCTTGGACACACACCCAGGCTGACTCGTCCACCAGTTCCACAGTCGCTACGCCCTGCGATGCAATTCTGGTGGTCCCTGCACCTGGCAATGCTGTTCAGTCGGCCTCTGCACCAGTCCAGCCTATGCCCAGTGAGCTTCCTGCTTCTTGTTCAGGACCTTCTGTAACCTGGCCCCACCCTACTGCTACCACGTCGCCTTCTAACCAACCTGACCTCAGGGATCCACTGACCTCTACTCAGTCTGGTGGTCCTGTGTTGGATGTCCAGCTCATCTTTAAGGGTCTGGGGGACCCTGCTCAGATTTCTGATGGTCTTTCCGTGCCCTTACCCATTCCTAAAAAGCCTTTAGTCCTCAATAAGTTCTTTTGTCCTCTCCCTACCTCGGTTCCGGTCTCTGAGGATAATCTAAAGTACGAGGTTAGTCAAGTTTTGGATTCCCGGCTCCGTAAAAGCATTCTTCAGTACCTCGTACATTGGAAAAGGTTTGGTCCTGAGGAGAGGTCTTGGATAACTGCATCTGAGGTCTTTGCTCCTCGTCTATTGAGGAGGTTCCATCTGGAGTTTCCCTTTAAGCCTGGGCACAGGCGGGGGAGGGGGAGGGGGTACTGTCATGGATATGCAATAGAGTTTCTGTCAGCTTACCTGTCTCCATGTGTTCATGTCTAGAGACCAGCTGACCCTCACCTGACTGGTTTTATAACCTCTCCTCTAGCATGGCCCCACCCCAGGTCCTATCAGGGAACCCTATATAACCTGTGCACTGCAAGTCAGCAGTGCTGATCAACCATTGTGTGTTAGCCTCCATGTGTACTTGCTGTGTTTCCTATGTCTGATTCCTGTTACCGACTTTGGCCTGTTCTCGACTCCCCCTGTCTGCTTGTTACCCTGACCCTTGGCCTGTTATGTTTCTCCTTGTCTGCTAGTTGCCTTGACCTTTGGCTTACCCCTTACTTCCCTGTCGTTTCAGCCTGCTGCCTCCTTCCTCTTCTCCTGTAGTCCACAGTGAGCGTGAGCTGCGAGACCCTGGGGGCTGCGATCTGGAGCCAGACTGCAGCACAGTCCATCCTCACCACTAGAGGCTCTGGTGAACACCCGCTGGCTCTTAGACTCCGCGCCCTGGGGAATCTATGCTCTAGCTCCCACTGGGATCCATGTTAGTTATCCTGTAGACCTGCTTCCTGAACCTTCCAGGGTTCAATCCGCAGCAGTCAGTCCTAGGGTCCACTACCTTAGCGGTGCACTTCCGACTCCTACAAAGTGCATCTGTCACCTGGTCTCAGGTGACCTGACACCATGTCCTGGAGAGGAGCACTGGAACATTCAAAATCGGAATCAATAGCAGCACTGCCAGACAGAGGGATTTCCTGGTTGACAGTAGCTCAGCAGCCATGTCACAATAGCGGCAGAAGGGCAGGACATGTATTTAATGAGTATTTTATAATTGCCATTGACCACCAATGCTTATCTATATTATCTAAATGCTACTGACAACTAATGCTTTTAAATGAAGTCTTATTGCTACTGACTATTAATGTTTAGGGAGGAAGGAATTCACTGGCCACTAATGCTTTGGAAGAGGAGAATCTACAGACTAGGGATGAGCTTCGCCAGTTCGCCAAACAGCGAACAATTTGGGGTGTTCGCGGCAAATTCGAAAGCCATGGAACACCCTTTAAAAGTCTATGGGAGAAATCAAAAGTGCTAATTTTAAAGGGTTATATGCATGGTATTGTTATAAAAAGTGTTTGGGGACCTGGGTCCTGCCCCAGGGGGCATGTATCAATGCAAAAAGAAGTTTTAAAAACGGCCGTTTTTTCGGGAGCAGTTATTTTAATAATGCTTAAAGTGAAACAATAAAAGTGTAATATTCCTTTAAATTTTGTACCTGGGGGTGTGTCTATAGTATGCCTGTAAAGGGGCGTGTGTTTGTTGTGTTTAGAACAGTCTGACAGCAAAATGACATTTCAAAAGGAAAAAAAGTCATTTAAAACTACTCGCGGCTACAATGAATTGTTGGTCCGACAATACACATAAAAGTTCACTGATAAAAAAGGGGGCGGAGCTTGCCACGGAAGAAGATGGACGCTCACTGGAGGAGCTCCGCAGCACTCAGGGACACACACATCGACTGGCCAACCTGCCCAAACAATGCTCAAAAGCACCCAGCGAAGCTGCAGCACAGCCCGGGGACCCGACTGAACATGCCACAGCGGAACAAAGAGCCCAGGAGGCCGCAGAAACTCACCGAGTACTATCTGCTGGGGCCTAAGCAAGATGGCTGCGGCAGATTAGCGGCACGAGGTATGTACAGCACTTCCCAGCAAGACCCCTACAAAGGTAATCCTCACAAAAGCAATGCCCCGCAAAAAAGCACACAGTCACCGATCCATACCCCCACCTCAGGGAGCCCAGAGAAGGCAAGATTACGGCTGGATGCATCAGATTCAAGCCAGGAGCTAGCACAAGGTCTAGATTCAGGGGAAGACACCAGAGATCTCCCTGATTCAATAGAGCTCTTCCCCACTAATAACCAGCCTGTCCTAGATACCACTTTAAAAGACATGTTGGTTTCTCTCAGGAGTTCACTGCATGCTGACATGCTGGCCTGTGTTCACAAATTTGGGGTGGAACTGAGAGAGACCGCATCCAGAGTGGATCACATAGCACATAAAATGGGGGAGTTTGAGACCACCATCAATGACCTTGTTGATGCACATGATAGCAATACTGATGAAATGGATGCCATAAAAGCTAAATTAGTAGATATTAAGGACCGCTCCAGGAGAAATAACTTAAAAATAAGGGGGGTCCCTGAGTTGGTCCAACAAACCGACCTGCGCACCTATTGTCAGTAATAGGATCCCTTTAGGACCCAACACAACTCACCTGACACAGCCTTTGCCTGGGTAACAACAGTGATTGGCCAGCTCACCTTTAAATCACCTGTATCAGCATTCAGTCAGTGCTCGTGTTAAAGTTTACCTTGTGTTTGATCCAGCTGATATCTGCTCTGTGTATTTCGTGTATGACCCGGCTCGTCTGACCCTGTTTGCTTTCTTCTGATTCGGTACCGTTTTGACTCTAATCTCCCTGTGTATGTCCCAGCTTGCCTAGACTACACTTTGCCTGATTCTACTGTAGTACCTTCATCTGCAGCGGTGAACTACAAGCACCAGACAACATCTATCCTCATCTGCAGCGGTGAACTACAAGGTTCAGCAAACATCTACCTTCATCTACAGTGGTGAACTGCAAGTCCCAGCTGACCTGCTCTGCTCAGACCTGCTCATGGTATGTGCTCTTGTTCTTTGAACTCTTTGTATAATCAGAACACCTGAACTGTTACCTGTTATATGTCCTAGCCCGACACCTATGCAGCCCAGCTTTTTCAGGCCATACTGCCTGACCTGACAGACCTGGACTTTACAGTGGACAGGATCCATCGCTTACCTAAACCATCTCACCTACCAGACAACATACTCAGGGATGTCATACTATGGCTCCATTTCTTCCAAACGAAGGAACGCCTGATGGTAGCTTCCCGCAACAAAAATCTTTTTCCTCCACAATACAAAGATCTACAATTTTTTGCCGACTTATCCCAATTTACTCTGCAGAAATGCAGAAACCTAAATACAATCTCCAAGGCGTTGAGAAACCATAAGATCAACTACAAATGGGGATTCCCTACAAAATTGATAATAACAAAGGATGGCAGGGAACACATTGTGGACACTCTCGCTAAAGGGATGCATTTACTCCAAAAGTGGCATATTATACCGGAGGAAACACCAAGGGCTCACAACTCACGGAGCCCCGACCATATGGCAGAGCATTGGAACTTGTTAACCTCCAAAAATGCCTGAAAACATACCTAAACCAGCCATAATCAGCGCAGGATATAATCTACTTTTTCCTGAGTAAGACAAATTCTGCTAAGCTGAACTGTTTCTTTGTTTATCCCCCCAATGCATTTTGAGTGACTATATGTCACACTCAGGTCAAACTGACCTTTATTTTGTTTGGTTTTCAACTTTCATGTGTATTTTTATATTATTTTTTTCTTGGTTAACCAACGTTTATGTCCGCAGTCGCAGAATTTACCGTCCAACCATCTGGATGAACACGCCAAAACATCAGTACTACTATAAATGCAACCATACAAGCTTTCATCGTCTCTGGGACTATCATGCCATCCCTATCAACACATGTAAGTGTTACCTGCACATGCTACATATCACACACCGAGCTAAGAAGGAATAATGACTATCACATTTCAAATGATCAATGACAGAGGGCTTAACCACCCTGCAAAATGCAGATCCGTGTGGAAAGAAGCGATTCAACACCAGGGTGATATTCTCTGCATCCAGGAAAGCACTTTAAAATGCAGGCCCAACCTACATGCTCTCTCCCCAGGTTTCCACATGTCGTCTTTACAAGCTCAGATGCAGAAAAGAAAGGGGTACTCACGGCAATTAAAGACACAGTAGCCTTTCGCCTCCATAAGGAAGTACAAGATGCACAAGGCAGATACCATATTCTGGTCTGTGACCTCAACACTACCACCTATACAGTGGTAAATGTGGTAAAACACCCCAAATGTACACCAGACTCGCTTTCTTCATAAACTCATGAAAAAAGTGCTACAAATACAAAAGGGTCATCTGATCCTATGTGGGGACTTTAATCTACCACCCAACTCCAAAATGGACTCAAGTTCGGTAACTACCAGGAATGTCCAGACCTTACAACCCCTTCTATGGCACTATGATGTGTATGATGCATGGAGATGCCTCCATGCCACAGAAAGGGACTATTCCTTTTTTTCAGTAAGCCATAAAATATATACAAGGCTTGATCTTTTTTTGACAGACAAATGGTTATTAACCAAAATTAAAGCATCTAAGATTGCTTAGACTTAGTTAGATCATGCCTCAGTGTCGCTGCTAGTGGATGACTCATCCAATAACAACTCTACCTTTATTTGGAGATCCAACCCGCGACTATTTCAGGATGATCCCTCCAAATCGATATTACAAAAATAATTAATTTAATTTTTTGAGCATAATGTAAACTCAGTAACTGACCCTTTTGTGCTATGGAACGCACATAAGGCGTTTATACGGGGTCTCCTAATTAAACTGGGAGCAAGGGCTAAGAGGATGATGGGGCAGTGCATACTGGATATCTCTGACTAAACTCAAACATTAGAAACCCAAAACAAGGCAAATATATCCCCACAATTATCAGAACAACTAACCAGGCTGAGATATGATCTTCGATTGATAATGCTGGAGGACTTTGAGGAGGTTAAAAATGACATATTATGCGAATGGCAACACGGCAGGGAAATTACTGGCTGACCGACTAAGAGGGCATAGACATAAAACGAAACTTCCCTATATCATCCATCCAGAAAACCAGACTAAATTATATAATCCCCAGGCCATAGCGGATGCCTTCAGCACCTACTATGGTTCACTATATAACTTAAACAAAGACCCAAACATGACTCAACCCCTACCCCAAACAATTTCTGAATTTCTTAGCAAAATCGAGCTTCCTCAACTCACGGAAACTCAAAACGTTGCATTAAATTTCCCGTTCACGACACAAGAGATATCCCAAACGATCAATTCATTGCCCAGCAATAAATCCCCTGGACCAGATGGTTTTACGGGAGAATATTTCAAGACGTTTAGAGACACATTAATTCCCCACCTTACAGAGATATTTAACCAAGCTGCTTCCTCCTCCTCTTTTCCACCCGAAATGCTGAAAGCAATGATTGTGGCACTACCGAAGCCGGGGAAGGATCCCATCACACCACAAAATTTTCGCCCCATATCGATGCTTAATAATGATTTGAAAATCTACGCTAAATTAATAGCTAGTAGACTGGTGGATCTCCTTCCCTCACTGATACATCCAGACCAGTCTGGTTTTACCAAAGGCCGCCAAACGGTAGAAGCTACTAGACGCCTGGTTAATCTCATACACCTGGCCAACAAGACTGGAACACCTTCTCTGCTCCTTGCTTTGGATGCAGAGAAGGCATTCCATGGGATCCGCTGGGAGTATTTAGAACAAGTACTGCGTAGATTTGGATTTCAGGGCCAGATGTATCAAGCTATTATGGCACTCTATACAACCCCATCAGCACAGGTTTACATATCAGGTATGCTATCCACCCCATTCAATATAACAAATGGCACACGCCAAGGATGCCCACTATCACCTTTAATTTTTAATTCATTAATGGAACCTATGGCAGCGTATATACGACAACACCCCAAAATTAGTGGGATGTCATCTAAGGGTAGGATGCACACCATCAGCTAATGCCGTGTACACACGGGCGGACTTTTCGACTGGACTGGTCCGACGGACCGAATCCGGCGGACAATCCGACTGTGTGTGGGCTCCATCGGAGCTTCAGCTGACTTTTTCTGTCGAAAGTCTGACGGACTTTAGATTTGGAACATGCTTCAAATCTTTACGTCGTAACTCCGCCGGACCCAGAAATCCGCTCATCTGTATGCTAGTCTGATGGACAAAAACCGATGCTAGGGCAGCTATTGGCTACTGGCTATCAACTTCCTTATTTTAGTCCGGTGTATGTCATCACGTACAAATCCATCGGACTTTGGTGTGATCGTGTGTAGGCAAGTCCGTTCGTTAAAAGTCCGTTGGAGGTCCATCAAAAGTCTGTCGAAAGTCCGCCGGAAAGTCTGTCGGACCAGTCTGGTCGAAAAGTCCGCTCGTGTGTATGCTGCATTATTCGCCGATGACATCATTTTGATCTTACTGATGTAATGTCTTCCCTGGCTTCGGTTCACCAAGCTTTACAGTTATTTAATGCAGTATCTTATTATAAGGTCAACTAAACCAAATCGTATCTTCTAGGGATAGGTCTAACCGACACAGTGAAACAATACATTAGCAATAATTTCCCTTACATGTGGAAAGAAAAAGGTATAGCATATCTAGGCATCACTCTTACACCCACAGTCACTGATCTAATTAAAGAAAATTATATCCCATTTTTGGGTTCCTTGCGACCTAAACTAGACAAGTTATGGAAATTTGAACTCTCCTGGACAGGTAGGCTTGCTGCATTCAAAATACAGGTCTTACCACAATTCTTATATCTGTTCAGGACCCCACCCATACCAGTACCTAATTCTTTTTTCCAGCAGGCACATCACATCACATCACATCTGAAATAGATAAGTATTTGTGGATAGGGAAAAAAGCACGGTGTACTTTCAAAGCTTATTAAACTCAAACAAGTGGGTAGGATAAGTCATACTTTCATAAAAAACTATTACGCAGCAACCATACTGGCTCAAGTGAAAGACTGGTTCCCTTCCCACAATGACACCCTATGGACAGAATTAGAAAGTTCCCAAATTAAAAGGGGAAACCTATATAACTACCTAATAACTAGTCCATACCACTTACCTAAATTATATAAATGAACCTACCATACAAGCTTCAATCAAAACTTGACAATATCTTCTTAAATATACAACCCCTGAAGGTCCTCAAGTCCCTCTTAAATTCCCAATCACTGCTTTGGAATTCATGATACCCGATATGTCACTACTCAATTGGTGCACCAACAGGGAACTCTTCTTGAAAGATCTCTTTGTGGGTCCTGTGATGAAAACATTTAGAACACTACAACTTGAATACTCTATTCCGACATCAGATTATTATAAATAGATTCAACTATCCCATTTACTCGACAAAAAGGGTAAGAATGTCTTCACCCACCTACCATGGCAAGTAACTATCTTCTACACAACTATACATTCAAAAATCAAAGGTACATTTTTAATGTATAAATGCCTACAGAATAAACAATCATTCAACAAAACTACTAACATAGGAGCATGGCAAAGGGACCATGAAAAAACTTACATTGAGGATCAGTGGAAGAAAGCCCTTAGTATCACATATGCATCCACAAGAAGTGCCAACCTATGGGAACTGCACTACAAAATTCTACTGTGGTGGTATCTTACCCCTTATCGTATCTCAAAGTTCGCAGCTGGAGCTTCTCCAGAATGCTGGAGGCAGTGCAGTCAAACAGGTACACCTTTCCACGTGTTGTGGTCGTGCCCACGCATAAAAAGATTCTGGGTGCTCGTATTCCAGATAATAGAGCAAATCACAGGCGTGAAAGTTGCATCTTCTCTGGGTATGGCACTTTTGTCCCTAGGAACAGAGTCATTCCCAGCATCTATGAGATTACTAGTTTCCCACTTACTTATAGCAGCCAGACTCACTATAGTACGCCACTGGACAGATGTTAACCCCCCTCCTATAGCGGAAAAACTACAACTAACCAACACGTATAGTGCCTAGGAAATACAATTTGCTCGAAGCATTGGTAATCATAAAAAAGTGTCTGACATATGGAGTAATTGGCTAACGTGCTATCAGCAGAATACAGGTCTTAGATTTTATGGTAAGATCGATTAAACCGACAATAATATGTTGCACTAGGATGAGTCTGATATTCATAGTAACTCCTCACACAATGGCTGGTTAACGGACATATTATTCCTATGTTGGTTTATTTTAGTTACTTTTTTTCCTTTTAATTTTCTTCTTTATATATAATTCTCTTATCAATATGTTGTCTATTCAGGTCCAATTGCAAGTAGTTAAGGCCTTATAGAGATGAGATGAGAGCAGAACGCTGGAAAATAGATTCTGGGATGTGCAGGTGGGCAGCTGTCCCTCCCTCTATTGGACACAGTTAGTTCCCAGATGGGGTGTCTGGGGGGGGGATGGTACTCACAGCACAGATAATATAGCGTAGTAATACTGCTACTGATTTTAGTTATAAATATATATGTATACCACCACTGTTAACTCAAGATGCTTTAATAGAGGACAACAATTATTGATTGTACTCATTTTACTGTTCTTATTACTGTTAATGCAAAAACCTTATTAAACCTTAAACCTTATTAAAAATTTATTGACATTAAAAGTTCATTGATAAAAATGGCATGGGATTTCCCCACAGGGGAACCCCAGACCCTTCAGGTCTGGTATGGATATTAAGGGGAATCCCGCGCCAAAATAAAAAAATTAAAAAATGGCATGGGAGTCCCCCTCAAAATCCATACCAGACCCTTCAGGTCTGGTATGGATTTTAAGGGGAATCCCGTGCCAAAATTAAAAAAAAAATGGCGTGGGGTCCCCCAAAAATCCATACCAGACCCTTATCTGAGCACACAACCTGGCAGGCCGCAGGAAAAGAGGGGGGATGAGAGAGCACCCCCCCTCCTGAACCGTACCAGGCCACATGCCCTCAACATTGGGAGGGTGCTTTGAGGTAGCCCCCCAAAGCACCTTGTCCCCATGTTGATGGGGAGAAGGGCCTCTTCCCCACATCCCTTGCCCAATGGTTGTGAGGGTCTGCGGGCGGGGGGCTTATCGGAATCTGGAAGCCCCCTTTAACAAGGGGACCCCCAGATCCCGGCCCCCCTGTGTGAATTGGTAATGGGGTACAAATGTACCCCTGCCATTTCACAAAAAAGTGTCAAAAAGGTTAAAAACACAAGAGATGGTTTTTGACAAGTCCACAAATAGTTCTTTGTAAACTGTTGATAGTGGTTTTTGTAGGTCCTCAGCCCCCAGCATGTTCTCCAATGGGGATGTGCCCAGCTCTAGTGTGTCAGAACTGAACTGAGTAAGAAAAGCGTGTCTTAACTGGAGGTATCTAAATAAATACCAGTTAGGAAGATTATATTTATCATTCAGTTGGTCAAACGTGAGTAATTTCCCCCCCCCCCACTATGTGCTTCAGTTGTTTAATGCCAACCCTGGCCCATATCACTGGGTCAGGGATTGCACCAAAGTGTGTTAGTCTAGGGTTGAACCAGAGGGGGGTGTCCTGTGACCAGCTCCCATCTTTAGTTTTCATCAAAATTCGTGCCCTGTCCCATGCGCGAACAATGACACGCATCGAGGCAGTCAGAGATGGGGAGGCTTGGGGTCCCCTGTAAACTAAGTAAGATAGGCTCTCATATGATCCCTAAGAGCTGCCTCTAATACTGTTGCTGAATCCCCATCTTCCCTTATCAACCAGCATCTAGCGATCACCATTTGTCCCACTATAAAGTATTTGAAGAGATCCGGTAGCGTTAGTCCACCTTGACCCCAGGGCTCCTGTAAAGTACGGAGACCAATTCTGGGGTGTGCAGTGGCCCATAGGAAGGAGCTAAATAGGTTGTTCACCCTCCTAAAAAAAAAGAACAGGGGATCCAAATTTGTGTGTTCTGCAGGAAGTACAAGAAAACTGGGAGAATCTTCATTTTAAGTAGGTTGACCCTTCCAATCAGGGACAATGGGAGATGTCTCCATGCATCAAGCTGCGATTTGACCTTGGCCAATATAGGGAGTAAATTTAGGGACATAAAATCACCAACCCTGGGCGATATACGTATGCCCAGGTACTTGAACTCCGTCACCCACGGAATAGGAAGCCGTTTGGTTGCCAAGGCCTGGGCATCTGCGTCAATAGCCATCACATTGGATTTCTCCCAGTTAACTCGCAGTCCCGAAAAAGTGGCAAATTTATCCAGTATTTCAAACACTGCCTCTAGTGACGGCCCTGCATCTTGTAGAAAGAGGAGCCTGTCATCTACATAGAGTGAAATGCATTCCCGTATACCTCCCACCTCCAATGCTCCCACGTCAGGGGACTTCCTCAGAGCTATAGCCAAAAGTTCTATCGCTAGAGCGAATAGAGATGGCGACAAGGTCCAACCCTGACGTGTGCCTCTACCCACTGTAAATTGGGAGGAGATCGAGGTGCCCAGCTTTATGGCCGCTTTGGGTTTTACTATATAATAGTGAGATCCAAGTCATAAAAACTTCCCCAAACCCCATGTGGCGCAGTACCGCCAGCATATAATTCCAGTCCACAGAGTCAAAGGCTTTGGCCATGTCGAGGGACACCACCACCTTATTCCCCGACTTGTCATGGTCAATCTGCAAATGAACAAACAGTCTGCGTAAGTTAGTGTCCGTCAATTTTTGAGGTATGAAACCCGTCTGGTCTATGTCTACTAAGGTAGTAATAACTTGGGAAAGTCTTGTAGCTAGTACCTTCGTTAAAATTTTTAGATCCTGATTTAATAGTGCTATGGGTCTGTATGAGGAGCAGGTCAAAGAGTCCTTGCCCGGTTTTGGCAATAGAATCACCTGTGCCTCTAAGAATGAGTCTGGGAGGCATTTATGTTTAAGACAATAATGAAACAGGGCTCTCAGGCTGGGAACCATGTCCTCTATATGTAGCCTATACCACTCAATACAAAAACCGTCTGGTCCGGGTGATTTATGAGGGGGGAACGCCCTGATAGCCGTTTCAATTTCTTTTTCCGTTATGTCAGCCTCCAAAATGTCCCTATCCGTCTCAGACAGTACCGGGACATTCAGGGAAGTCAATAATGCATCTAATTCTTGATTATCATAGACTGGTATAGGAGCATACAAGGCCTTGTAGTACTCCACAAACGTGTCCATAATATCAGTTGTCTCCCCGGTCATTTTTAATACATGGTATGTTTGTCTGTATTCTCTGTTCTGCCACTAATATTGCTAACAGCTTGCCATTCTTATCTCCCTGCTCAAAAATGGATTGAACACTTTTTGCCCTGGATGTATGCGTTAATTCAGTAAAATGACGAGCCAGCGCGCGTCTTGTCTTCATATGTTGGAGCTCTTCATATGTTGTATCAGACTGATCATTTGCATGAGCAAGTTCACAGACCCTTTCCTTTTCCTGCAAAAGTTCTTTTCTATTATGAGACCTGCGGGCCTGCTTAATGGCCGAGATGTAATGTCCACGCATACAAGCCTTGAACGCGTCCCATACTGTGGTGGGATCAGCCAAACCTATATTATCTTTCCAGTAGGCAGTGAAATGTTGCACCACATGGGAGGACACCTCTTCCACTTCCAACGAGCCGGGGTTCAACCTCCATGCCCCCCCGAGAGCCGAGGGAATATCAATGTGCACGGATAGTGGTGTGTGATCTGAAATGCCCCCAGCTAGGTGTAACGAGCCCCTTGCTCGCTCGGTTCCACTCTCCCGACACTCCTCTGCAGCTATTGAATCAGATTGCAACTTCTGATGGTTCGGTCATCCAATGCTCTGGGATTAGAACTTCAGCTATGTGCCGTTCTAACCCAGTTGTGATAGCTCAGAACAAACACCAGGCAGGCTGTATGTAAGTTTAAACAGGAATCTCACTTTATTGCAAAATACAGGCTTTTATACACTAAAAGTGGAGGTGCAGACCTCCTGCTCATATTACTCTAACAATACAGTTGCAACCTAATTAACCTAATTAACATGAGCTAATTAACTAATCACTTTAGACAGCCTAGATGACTCAGACATGACCGTTAGGCCAGACTGGCCTTCTTGTAGTTCAGAAAATCCAATCAACATTATCACAATCAACATAGACTCTTCTTCACACAATAGCAGAGTTAATTAACACAAATAACAATGGGCCATCTAATGACTCTTAGATCCCATAGTAGACTTATTTACAATGCACATTTTAGCAGACAATAGACAGACAGGTGTTGGAATTTACATCAGCATCTCCTAACAGTATCTGTCCCAGCATTATGAATCAGCCACTATTCCAATATGGCAAATCCAGGGTCCCCAGAGTCTGTGTGTCCTGGGGGACCAGGACCCGAATGCACAGTAATACCACCTCAAGGGTCCCCAGGCATACAGCTCACAAAGAGCACCGTTCCCCCAAATGCAAGGGCCCCCGATCGATCAGCAAGAGGCTAGCATACAGTCCCCTCCAAAAGTCTCTTTCCCGGCTAGGTCTGTCACACTAGGTAATTAGCTCCTCCCACTAATTGTAACATTGGCGCATTGGCGAATGCCAAATCTATCTTCGAGGAGGACCTGTGTGTTTTTGATAAATGCGAATAGCTTTTGGTGGTGGGGTTTTTCCATCGCCACGATTCTGTCAGGGAGGCCAAAGCTGTCCAGGCAGAAAGGTCTGCAGATGCCACCCTAGCTACATTTGATGAGTCTAGAGCGGCAGAAAGTATGGCATTGAAATCCCCTGCTATAATAAGAGGAGGAGGCATGTAAGGGGCTAATTTACCAAGGAGATCATAGAGAACCTGTACCTGAAAAGGAGGAGGTATATACACATTAACTAAGACCATCTTGCATGTACTAATGTCAGCTATAACTATCAGGAACCTGCCGCCCGGTTCTGAGATGACATGGTGTATGGTGCAGGGTACCGCCTTGCTAATCAGGATTGACACCCCCCTAGCATAGGTGGAGTATGTTGCGTGCATCACCCGCTGTATCCAGGCTCTACGCAATGCCAGTACCCTGCTCCCATCCAGATGTGTCTCCTGTAAAAACACCACGTGCGGTGTGATTGTCTTTAAATATTGAAACGTTAAGGCTCTACGAAATTTGTCATTTAGGACATTCCAAGATATCACATTAACCTTTGATCCTGCCATATTCACATTTTAACTTAACATACATTATATAGTGTACCTGTATCAAAGAGAAGTAACAAAGTGCGCTATACAAATCATGTGTGGACCACACCATTTGTATAACAGAGGGTCTAAAGTGAAAGGCTGCACCTGCCAAGTAGAAAAATCCCAAAACCCCATTAACTCCCTGCTGCTGTGTAGCAAACCAAAACAAAAAGTACACGCAGCTTTTTCCCAAAACTTGTCCAAAAAATGTCCTGGAAGGCATGACCATAGAAAAGGTTATAGTGAAACAGTATAAAAAAGAAAAAAAGTGCAAAAAAGAGCACAAAAGAACTGTTTTAGGGTCCATCTTTCTGAAGACAGTGTCCGTGTCTGTAGGGCTCCATGGCTCTGCAAGGATACCCGTCAGTTGTTCACATGGATAAGTTGTTGGTTAGTGCCCCTTCCCTACCCCCAGGATTTGTGAATGTTCCCATAAAAGGAGGTATACATGGCTCAAACAGAGGCCAAGTTTGAGGAGTCCTGCACTTTTGCAGATGCTTATGTATGAAAAAAAAAGGCATGGCCAAAATACTTCCCCACGCATTAAATATACACGGTTGACATGCACCAAAACGAAGGGGGGAATAGCTTTACCAGACCTACATAAATACTATCTGGCATGCCACCTAACTAGAGTGGTAGACTGGAAAACCCACAAAATAGGTAAGAACTGGATCACATTGGAAAATTCCTTCAGTAATACAACTTTACACATCCTGACTTGGCTTTCAATGAAACACTGCCCTCACGTCATCAAGGCTAGGGATGAGCTTCAAGTTCGAGTCGAACTCATGTTCGACTCGAACATTGGCTGTTCGCAAGTTCACCGAACAGCGAACAATTTGGGGTGTTCGCGGCAAATTCGAATGCCGCGGAACACCCTTTAAAAGTCTATGGGAGAAATCAAAAGTGCTAATTTTAAAGGCTAATATGCAAGTTATTGTCATAAAAAGTGTTTGGGGACCTGGGTCCTGCCCCAGGGGACATGGATCAATGCAAAAAAAGTTTTAAAAACGGCCGTTTTTTCAGGAGCAGTGATTTTAATAATGCTTAAAGTCAATCAATAAAAGTGTAATATCCCTTTAAATTTCGTACCTGGGGGGTGTCTATAGTGTGCCTGTAAAGGGGCGCATGTTTCCTGTGTTTAGAACAGTCTGACAGCAAAATGACATTTTGAAGGAAAAAACTCATTTAAAACTACCCGCGGCTATTGCATTGCCGACAATACACATAGAAGTTCATTGATAAAAACGGCATGGGAATTCCCCAAAGGGGAAACCCGAACCAAAATTAAAAAAAAAAAATGACGTGGGAGTCCCCCTAAATTCCATACCAGGCCCTTCAGGTCTGGTATGGATATTAAGGGGAACCCCGGCCAAAATTTAAAAAAAAAATGACGTGGGGTTCCCCCTAAATTCCATACCAGACCCTTCAGGTCTGGTATGGATTTTAAGGGGAACCCCGCGCCAAAAAAAAAAAAAAAACGGCATGGGGTCCCCCCAAAAATCCATACCAGACCCTTATCCGAGCACGCAACCTGGCAGGCTGCAGGAAAAGAGGGGGGGACGAGAGTGCGGCCCCCCCTCCCTCCTGAACCGTACCAGGCCACATGCCCTCAACATTGGGAGGGTGCTTTGGGGTAGCCCCCCAAAACACCTTGTCCCCATGTTGATGAGGACAAGGGCCTCATCCCCACAACCCTGGCCGGTGGTTGTGGGGGTCTGCGGGCGGGGGACTTATCGGAATCTGGAAGCCCCCTTTAACAAGGTGACCCCCAGATCCCGGCCCCCCCCTGTGTGAAATGGTAAGGGGGTACATAAGTACCCCTACCATTTCACGAAAAAAGTGTCAAAAATGTTAAAAATGACAAGAGACAGTTTTTGACAATTCCTTTATTTAAATGCTTCTTCTTTCTTCTATCTTCCTTCATCTTCTGGTTCTTCTGTTTCTTCTGGCTCTTCTGGTTCTTCCTCCGGCGTTCTCGTCCAGCATCTCCTCCGCGGCGTCTTCTATCTTCTTCTCCCTGGGCCGCTCCGCACCCATGGCATGGGGGGGAGGCTCCCGCTCTTCTCTTCTTCTTTTCTTCTCTTCTTCTCTTCTTCATTTTCTTCTCCGGGCCGCTCCGCAATCCATGCTGGCATGGAGGGAGGCTCCCGCTGTGTGACGGCGCTCCTCGTCTGACAGTTCTTAAATAACGGGGGGGGGCGGGGCCACCCGGTGACCCCGCCCCCCTCTGACGCACGGTGACTTGACGGGACTTCCCTGTGACGTCACGGGGAATGCCACAGGGAAGTCCCGTCAAGTCACCGTGCGTCAGAGGGGGGCGGGGTCACCGGGTGGCCCCGCCTCCCCCGTTATTTAAGAACTGTCAGACGAGGAGCGCCGTCACACAGCGGGAGCCTCCCTCCATGCCAGCATGGATTGCGGAGCGGCCCGGAGAAGAAAATGAAGAAGAGAAGAAGAGAAGAAAAGAAGAAGAGAAGAGCGGGAGCCTCCCCCCCATGCCATGGGTGCGGAGCGGCCCGAGGAGAAGAAGACAGAAGACGCCGCGGAGGAGATGCTGGACGAGAACGCCGGAGGAAGAACCAGAAGAGCCAGAAGAACCAGAAGATGAAGGAAGATAGAAGAAAGAAGAAGCATTTAAATAAAGGAATTGTCAAAAACTGTCTCTTGTCATTTTTAACATTTTTGACACTTTTTTCGTGAAATGGTTACCATTTCACACAGGGGGGGGGCCGGAATCTGGGGGTCACCTTGTTAAAGGGGGCTTCCAGATTCCGATAAGCCCCCCGCCCGCAGACCCCCACAACCACCGGCCAGGGTTGTGGGGATGAGGCCCTTGTCCTCATCAACATGGGGACAAGGTGTTTTGGGGGGCTACCCCAAAGCACCCTCCCAATGTTGAGGGCATGTGGCCTGGTACGGTTCAGGAGGGAGGGGGGGCCGCACTCTCGTCCCCCCCTCTTTTCCTGCGGCCTGCCAGGTTGCGTGCTCGGATAAGGGTCTGGTATGGATTTTTGGAGGGACCCCACGCCGTTTTTTTTTTTTTTTTTGGCGCGGGGTTCCCCTTAAAATCCATACCAGACCTGAAGGGTCTGGTATGGAATTTAGGGGGAACCCCACGTCATTTTTTTTTTTTAATTTTGGCCGGGGTTCCCCTTAATATCCATACCAGACCTGAAGGGCCTGGTATGGAATTTAGGAGGACTCCCACGTCATTTTTTTTTTTTAATTTTGGTTCGGGGTTCCCCTTTGGGGAATTCCCATGCCGTTTTTATCAATGAACTTCTATGTGTATTGTCGGCAATGCAATAGCCGCGGGTAGTTTTAAATGAGTTTTTTCCTTCAAAATGTCATTTTGCTGTCAGACTGTTCTAAACACAGGAAACATGCGCCCCTTTACAGGCATACTATAGACACCCCCCAGGTACGAAATTTAAAGGGATATTACACTTTTATTGTTTGACTTTAAGCATTATTAAAATCACTGCTCCTGAAAAAACGGCCGTTTTTAAAACTTTTTTTTGCATTGATCCATGTCCCCTGGGGCAGGACCCAGGTCCCCAAACACTTTTTATGACAATAACTTGCATATAAGCCTTTAAAATTAGCACTTTTGATTATTCATGTTCGTGTCCCATAGACGTTAACGGTGTTCGCATGTTCGAACAAACTTTTTTCCTGTTCGCATGTTCTGGTGCGAACCGAACAGGGGGGTGTTCGGCTCATCCCTAATCAAGACGCACCCACTTATTTACCCTTCATTGCTAGCTTTTACCACAGCAATAAACTTATACCACTTATCCTCAAAACCAGGCCCATTGACCCCTCTAAGAGCAAATCCAGACTTTCCCCCGGGGGAATCAAACACATTTTTATTGCAAGAATGGCCACATGATGAAGTCCAAACACGTCACTTCTTCAATGAATGTCAGATACGTTCGTATGACAATTTAAGGTCCATATCTCGCACAAAGGATTTTCCCTTCTGGTCGTACAGGCAGCTAAGACACTTTTTCACTTCGACAAATGCAAACGACATTTGGACAAGACCACTCACACAATTCGAAACACTGTACTCCCAGAATACACCACAAAGACACCTGATCTCTATGATTTACTCTCTCCTCCAAGAAAACCCCCAACCTCCACAGACAGAAACCTCAAGAGTTTCTTGGGGTAAAGACTTACAAATAACTTTTATTGATGACAAATGGGAGTCCATTCTCACATATGGCCACAAGGGATCACTGAATGTAGCAATACAAGAAGACGGCTACAAAATAGTCACAAAATGGTACAGAACGCCGGCACGCCTACACAAATTCTCGCCTTCCATTCCAAACACCTGTTGGAGATGCAATAAGGAGGAAGGAAACATGGTTCACATATGGTGAAATTGCCCAATGCTCCAACCATACTGGAAAGAGGTACATTCCATTATTGCACGAGTGACTACATACACCTTAGACTTTAATCTCCTCCATCATACAACCCTGACCAAAAGAACCTATCACAAATCATTAGCCATGCACATGGTCAATGCAGCCAGATTATGTATTCCTGTACACTGTCGTTCAACCAACTCCCCTACAATTAGGGAATGGCTAACTAGGATTGCAAGGATGGAGGAGATGGAAGAATTGATCTATATCGTATACAGAAATTCACCGCCATATGGGCATCCTGGACACAATTCAAAACTACAGACTACTATAGATCCTTTTTCCCGTCCTAATCTCCCTAACTGTCCACTGACTACCCCTAGGAGGCCCGGGGGGAGGAGCGCCCCCCCTCCCTTTGTCCCCTGACCCCCCCATTTTCCTTCTCTTTCCCCCTCTTGCTATTCCCCCTCTACCTGCTTCTCCCTCCCCCCTTTAACCACCTAATACCCCCCTATCCCCTAGCCTCCCCTATCCATCTACTCACATCACCCATATTGTGGGTATCACCCTACGGAAACAACCGATCAAACTGATCAAACATGCTTTAACCTGTCACCAGAGACATTCGAGCCTTACCTTTCTTACCCACAATTACCAACCTGCAAGGCCGATAACTAATCTCTCCATTATTTGTTGTAACTAAGCTGTCTCATCACGGAGTAAGCATAAATCGTGTATGTCCTTGTATTATGATTACTCCCCTTTTGATCCACTTGTGCTTACTTATTTTGTACTTGCATTTTTATAATTTAGTATGTAACATTACTTTTTGTCCTTTTGTCACTGTATAATAGTGTCATGATTGCTTTCTTTTAATACCTTTTCAGTGCTGTGTACCTGCTACTTTATTCTCTCTTAATAAAAAAAATTTTTGTGGAAGAAAGAAAAAAAGGCATGGCCAAACTCCCCACTTCCCCCTCCCCACCCTGAACAGGAAAATCCAGAACAGCATTAACCAGTGATAGTAAGTAATATGTTGGGTTAATCAAACCGCCATGAAACTTGAACAGATGAACCTTGGGACAAGAACATCAGCCAGGATTGCAGATTGGAGAGTAGGCTCAAGAATTACTGTAATGATAGTAACCAGGTGTTCGCCTCGTCGGGGGATTCGAAAAATTTCACCGAAGCACCATGCTGAACTCGTAGGTGACTTGGGTAGAGCATGGATTATTTGATATCACGTTCCCGAAGTCGTCTTTTGACATCAGTGGAAGTTTTGTAACGTCTTTGTAAGTCTGTGGAGAAGTCAGGATAAAGATGCACCACTGTGTGCTCAAAGGGAAGGGTGGGATGTTTACAGGCCTCACGGAGGATGCGGTCACAGTCTCTGTAATTGAGGAATCTCCCCAGGAAAGGCCTCGGTGGAGCTCCAGAGGTGCTCTGGCCAGTCGGGACTCTGTGAGCCCTTTCTACCGCATAGGTCGGGGGGACCTCGGTCAGGTTAAGAAGTGTCTTAAAGAATGCTTCCGCAAATTCAGCTGGGTGGTTCCCCTCTGCCCCTTCCAGGAGACCCAAGACCCTTACATTATTCCTCCGAAGGTGATTTTCTGCATTGTCAGATTTAGCCACCAGGGATTGGACAGTGCACTGCAATGTGTGGAGGGCATCATCATGGCGGGCAGCGAGGTCCTCTGTGGCGGAAATTCGCGACTCAATTTCAGAAAGTCTGCCCCTGAATTTGTCCAGGTCCGCCCTGATGAGATTACATTCCTCAGCCAGGTGGTCGATGCGGACCAGTAAGGAGGTTCTGCTCTGTTCTATGGCTGCAAGGATGATAGTGGTATCACTTACTTGTGAAGGTGCCTGAAGAGGTAGAGGCCGTTGGAATCCCTGCCTGTTCCATGTCCGCTTAAAGCGCTTTAAATTGATCCAAAATGGCACTGGGGCACTGGGCGGGCTGTGCTGGCGCTTTTTTGGTCGCTCTTTTGCTCTTTGAGGGCATGAGCAAGCGATCTGGAGTTATGCAGGAAAAAAATTCAGGATGGTGGGTTTGTTCCCTTTAAGAGTCTGTGGTAGCAGAGAGGGAGACTGTCATGCAGGGGCGATAAACACCTGTGGCTGGTGTAATGCTGAGCTCCCTCACTGAGGCCTAATGGTGCTGGCCGACAGCCCCCAGATGCAGCAGTCACCACCTGTCCCCCCCAGAGATGTTGCCACAGAGGGTGGAGCGTGTGATGGCCGCCCCTTCCACCCGGCGGAGGAGAACACAGCAGGCCTCGTAGGCCTCAAGATGGCGGCGGTCCGCGGGTGTATGTGGTGTGGAAGAGTGTAGAAGGCCACGGGCTGTATATCCACACAGCTGGGCCGCCGGTCTCCAAAATATCTGATGGGACTGAGGCAGGAGACGACCTGGGACAGGCAGGGCAGCTGTATAGGCTCACCAGGCTGTTCTGTGGAGAGGATGGCTGAGGATTATTGCAGGATGGACGGAGCTCTACAGCGGCCTGTCTTCCTCGGCTCACATCCAGACACGCCCCCCCATGCCATTTTTATCAATGAACTTTTATGTGTATTGTCGGACCGACAATTCATTATAGCCGCGCGTAGTTTTAAATTACTTTTTTTCCTTTGAAATGTCATTTTGCTGTCAGACTGTTCTAAACACGGGAAACATGCGCCCCTTTACAGGCATACTATATACACCCCCCAGGTACGAAATTTAAAGGAATATTACACTTTTATTGTTTCACTTTAAGCATTATTAAAATCACTGCCCCCGAAAAAACTTCCGTTTTTAAAATTTCTTTTTGCATTGATACATGTCCCCTGGGGCAGGACCCAGGTCCCCAAACACTTTTTATGACAATAACTTGCATATAAGCCTTAAAAATTAGCACTTGTGATTATTCATGTTCGTGTGCCATAGACTTTAACGGTGTTTGCGTGATCAAACAAATTTTTTTGCCTGTTCGCATGTTCTGATGCGAACCGAACCGGGGGGTGTTCGGCTCATCCCTACTACTGACCACTGATGCTTTGGGGGGAGAAGGTGGGGGCTAATCTACATTTATGAATTCTCCTGTGTGATACTGCATACAGTAGGTGGTGTCCTCCCTAATCCTTGCATGCAGCAGTTTCATACTGCTTTGTATAAGATGCATTGATAAGGTGAAAAGAGGACAGACAACAACACAATTTCACTCTACCAAGAATTGACCTTAAAAAAGCAGGCATCATTTTGATTGTATGCCTCCAGTGCAAAGCTCTGGTAGTTCTAGGCTGGCAAAAACCTGTCACAGTTAGAGATCTACAATAGATGGCAAGGATTTTTGTGAAAACAACAATTTAATATGCTATTTAATATGCAGTTGTTTAAATATGAAACTGTTAAAAAAAAAAAAAAAAAAATATATATATATATATATATATATATATATATATAAATATAAAATATACACAGTATGTGTGTGTATATATAAATATATATATAGATATATACTGTATTTATTGGCTTAAAATCATGGGGAAAATCATGGGTGCATGTTATACACCGGTCCCTGCTGTCTCTGGGGGAAGAGGCGCAAGCTCTGCTGAATTACATAGAGCCGCGATCTCCTGTGTAACCGGCGCTCCGTCACTCACAGCCATGCCTCCTGTTCTGTCTATCATATGAGCAGGGCCAGGAGGCGTGGCTGTGAGTGAACGAGCGCCGGGTACACAGGAGATCATGGCTCTGTGTAACTGAGTAGCGCTCGCTCCTCCTCAACACTGGCGAGGCTGCAATGATGGGAAAGGTGAGGCTGCAGATTGGCACTGAACAGGCTGCATCGTTGGTCAATTTAATGGCTGCAGATGGGCACTGAGCAGGATGCATTGATGGGCAATTTTAGAGGCTGCAGATGGGCAATGAGCAGGGTGCATTGATGAGCTGTGACCCTAATTTTGCTTCAAAGTCCTTTATTTAAAATTTAAGTTTTTTTCCTTAAACCTCCTTCCTAAATTGGGGTGGGTGTTATACGCCTGTGCGTGTTATATATCGATAAATACGGTGTATATATAGATATATCTAGATAGATAAATAGATAGTTACAGTATATATATATATATATATATATATATATATATATATATATATATATATATATATATATATATATATATATATATATATATATATATATATATATATATATATATGTACTGTTACACTAAATTATGTGACCCTTTTAAGAAGCACTTCAGTAAAACTGGAAAAAAATCAATGGGTCAAGCCATTTGTTTTATCAGCTACCAGGTTTTTAATTGCCTGACAGAGCGAATTATTATTAATTTGACACTTGATGCAATTTTTATGAGGTCACTCCCTGCAATGCCTTTTTTATTTCTGTCATGTTTAATCTGTGCTCCAAATAATTGTGACTAATGAACTCTCAAAAGATAGATAATTAGGAAAAAATAATGTAAAAAGTCAACCTCAAAAATCATCTTCCCTTGTAAATTAATATTTTAATTTATTAGGATTCTTTTACAATTACTGGATAAAAAAAAAAAAATCTGAAATATGTACATCTTTCATTCATAGAATTACATTGAACACACTGACAGGACTTTTATTAAAAGGTATTTACAATCAAAGCTGAATTCCAGGTTTCCTGAAACTTTAGTTTTTTTTTTTTGGGCCAACAGGTTTGCTTTGCTAAAGGCAATAAAAAAAAAATCACTTCACAAAAACTAACCAGTAAGGGCCCTTTCACACTGGGGCTGGGGCGGCGTCGGCGGTAAAGCGCCGCTATTGTAAGCGGTGCTTTACCGTCGGTATTCGGCTGCTAGTGGGGCGGTTTTACCCCCCGCTAGCAGCCGAGAAAGGGTTAAAAACCACCGCAAAGCACCTCTGCAGAGGCGTTTTGCCGGTGGTATAGCCGCGCTGTCCCATTGATTTCAATGGGCAGGAGCGGTGAAGGAGCAGTATACACTCCGCTCCTTCACCGCTCCGAAGATGCTGCTAGCAGGACTTTTTTTTTTCCCGTCCTGCTAGCGCACCGCTCCAGTGTGAAATCCCTCGGGGCTTTCACACTGGAATCAAAGCAACGGCACTTTCGGGTCAGTTTGCAGGCGCTATTATTAGCGCAATAGCGCCTGCAAACCGCCCCAGTGTGAAAGGGCCCTAACATGCAAGGAAAAATTTGGATTTATGCTTGCACATGATTGAATCAGAAGAGCTTCAACTCACTAAGCTAAGTGAACATTCCCTTGCAAAATGAACAGTATATTTGCTTGTATTAAATCAACCCAATGCATCAGTTTAGAGTAGTGTTTCTCAAACATCTGTCAGTGGACCACCAGTGGTCCTTGGCCATGCAGCATGACATAACGAGCTATCTTCGTATGCTTTATTTTAGATAGGTGATGTAATTGCAAGATTGTGGAAGTTGGCAGGTTGAGCATTTGAAGCTTTTTCTCAACCCTAAGACTAAGGGGAGGGGTATATTTATTAATGTTTTCTCCCAAGATTTACAAAACGTTCATCCATTTTCTGAGTTTTGAAATAAAATGGGTAAATCTTGGGTAAAAGTTGTGTGAGTCTTAGGTGAAAACGTTGATAAATATACCCCCAAGAATGATACTTTGCTGAACTACAGTATATATACACAATATAAAGACATGTAAAGATCTACCACCTAACACCAATCATGGATCCACCATTGGTACTATGGTTTAATTTACTGACTTTCTATGTCCAGAATAAGAGAAAGAACATGAAAAGATATTTGGAGTCATGAAGTGGTTAAAGCACACAGTAAATAAACACAAAAATATTATATTTTGCAGCTTGCGAAGCCTAACAAGTATGCTGTACAATTCAATAGTGTTAAGACAGTAAATAAATAAATTACATAGGTGCAAATATCAATTCCTCATAAAAGTCCAGTACAAAGTGCAAATGGTAACAGTGAATACAGTGGGGTCAAAAACAAGCTGAAATATAGTCCAAGTTCCAAACGTAATTTGTGCCAACCATGTAATATGTGATAAATCTTCAAACACAATATATAATAAAAATGAGCAAATGTGACAATACTTGATGTGGAACTGTACACAAAAATAAATGAATAAATAATGTTTTCTTTACACACCATAAAGTGCAACCATATCAAAGTGACAATGCAGTGAATAAATGTGATAAAGGTACCTAATCTCAAAGTTCATAAATAAAGTGCTTGTGCAAAAATGGAATCCAGCATATCCAAATGCTTCCACCATCTGTAGTGCGCCAATAGTTTGCCCCAGCCTCTCACCTTAGAGAAGAAAAGACAGGTCTAGAAAAAGCCTTTGTATAAATGTGACTCCAAGCACCAAGGCAGTGAAATCTTTTCTCCAGGGACATACAGCCAGATAGACAATAAGGCTTCCACTGGTGCTGATAATCTATTTACAGGTCCCACCAGGTACACTTCCCACCATATGCAGTTCACATGCAACAAAGAAAGGTCTCCATGGTGTAGTAATCCAATGTAATATTTAATAAACAAAGCAGCACACTTACAGTTTAAAATAGTAATTTTCAGCTTAACAAACATCAAGACTTCCTATCTCGGCCGCGAGTACCGTATCAGCTCATTTATCATATTATTCAAAGGCCTATATTAATTTTACATGAGGTGAGAGTTCATTAATGATACATGTGAACATCATCTGATTAAAAGAAAGTGATTGGCACATATCACATTTGAAGCTTTGACTTTATTTCAGCTTGTTTTTGACCCCACTGAACTCACTATTAGAATTTGCACTTTGTACTAGACTTTTATAAGGAATTGATATTTGCACCTATGTAATTTATTTATTTACTGTCTTAATACAATTGAATTGTACTGCATACTTGTTAGGCTGTGCAACCCCATGTGGGAACACGGCAGGGGTAACCCACACACACATTAATAATATACCTTTATTAATTTGTTATTTTCACAACAGTTTATTCCATTTACACAGTGCAGAGGTTCATACCACTGATTTCAGCAAGGAAGTGCCCAGGCAATACAGAGCAAATGGGCATGGTGGCTGCAGGTAGAGAGCAGCAATGGGAACTGGCGTGGAATTCACAGAAGCTCAGATGTGGTAGTTCCAGGTAGGGTGGATGACATAAGCATGATGTACAGATGTACTGTGGGCATGGCTATGCATGCCCAGAAATGCATAGCCAAAGAACATCCATTTTTTTACCTTATGTAAATGCATACATGTCTTTTATTTATTTGTTTTACTAAACTGCTATACTCTAATGCCCCATACACACGGTCGGATTTTCCGATGCAAAATGTTCGATGTCGGAAATTCTGACCATGTGTAGGATCCATCGGACATTTTCCATCGAAATTTCCGTCACGCAAAATTTGAGATCTCAAATTATCCGACAACAAAATCCATTGTCGTAAATTCCGATCGTGTGTACACAATTCACACACAAAGTTCCATGCATCAAGCAGAATCAAGCAGAAGAGCCGCAAACGCCCCTCCCGATCACTTCCAAAGTCAGGGTCCCTGGACAGCCTCCGGTATAACAATCCCAGGCCATCGTAGTCAAAGCCTTCCATGGGGCTGTCATCCGCCGTCCATGGGCACACTTGGGCTACATACCACTGGAGGGCTCTGTAGCTCTCGTCCAACCGCATTTCTGCCCGGATCAGCCTGCTTAACTTGGCTGTCCACTCCTGGTTCAGCTGTTCCCCCAAAAACAGCATTCGCACTTCATACTGCGACCAGTACCTCACATGGATGGAGGGGAGAACTTTTCCCTGGTGTCACTGCTCATGGGCTAGCGCTTCCTTCCAGAGCTCACAGCGGACAGAATCAAACCATCCTAGCAGGACCTGCTCTGATACTGGTCCTCTGTGCTGTATCTCCTCTCGCAACCTCCTTCTGAATTTCTCATCCATGGTGGCTGGTATTTCTCCTCTCCTGCTATCCTGCTACCTTGGATCCAGGTGATGGTTTGGATGTGTTCACAACAAGGAAGCACGATCCCACCATTCCCTCCACGGCTCTCAAGTAAGTCTTTCAGCGTGGCTCTCCTGCAGGCTGGTTTAGAGTGTCCCAGTAACTGGAGAGCAAATCCCATGGCTGCCAACCAATGTAACGAGCCCCTTGCTCGCTCGATTCCACTCTCCCGACACTCCTCTGCAGCTATTGAATCAGATTGCAACGTCTGATGGTTCGGTTATCCAATGCTCCGGGATTAGAACTTCAGCTATGTGCCGTTCTAACCCAGTTGTGATAGCTCAGAACAAACACCAGGCAGGCTGTATGTAAGTTCAAACAGGAATCTCTCTTTATTGACAAAATACAGGCTTTTATACACTCAAAGTGTAGGTGCAGACCTCCTGCTCATATTACTCTAACAATACAGCTGTAACCTAATTACCCTAATTAACATGAGCTAATTAACTAATCCCTTTAGACAGCCTAGATGACTCAGACATGACCATTAGGCCAGACTGGCCATCTTGTAGTTCAGAAAATCCAATCAACATTATCACAATCAACATAGACTCTTCTTCACACAATAGCAGAGTTAATTAACACAAATAACAATGGGGATCTAATGACTCTTAGATCCCATAGTAGACTTATTTACAATACACATTTTAGCAGACAATAGACAGACAGGTGTTGGAATTTACATCAGCATCTCCTAACAGTATCTGTCCCAGCATTATGAATCAGCCACTATTCCAATATGGCAAATCCAGGGTCCCCAGACATACAGCTCACAAAGAGCAGCGTTCCCCCAAATGCAAGGGCCCCCGATCAATCGGCAAGAGGCTAGCATACAGTCCCCTCCAAAAGTCTCTTTCCCGGCTAGGTCTGTCACATACACCTTCCTGCCCAGACCAATTTAAACTTTCAGCTCTGTCGCACTTTGAATGACAGTTGCGCGGTCATTCTACACTGTACCCAAACTAAATTTTTATCATTTTGTTCCCACAAATAGAGCTTTCTTTTGGTGGTATTTGATCCCCTCTGGGATTTTTATTTTCTGTTAAACAAATAAAAAAAGACCGAAAGTTTTGAAAAAAAAAACTTTTTTTTTTGCTTCTGTTACAAAACTTTGTAAATAAGTAAGTTTTCTCCTTCACTGATGGGGCTGCACTGACGGGCACTGATAAGGCAGCATTGATGGGCACTGATGAGGTAGCACTGATGGGCACCGATGATGGGCACTAATATGCGACACTGATGGGGCACTGATAGGTGGCACTGATATGCAGCACTGATGGGCACTGAAAGGTGGCACTGATGGGCACTGAAAGGCAGCACTGATGGGCACTGAAAGGCAGCACGGATGGGTGGCACTGATATGCAGCACTGATGGGTACACGTAGGTGGCACTGATGGGCAATGAAAGGCGGCACTGATGGACACTGAAAGACGGCACAGATGGGTAGCACTGATATGCAGCACTGATGGGTACACATAGGTGGCACTGAAAGGCGGCACTGAGCACTGAAAGGCAGCACGGATGGGCACTGATAATGGAACTCATAGGTGGCACGGATGGACATGGATGGGCACTGATAGGTGGCACAGATGTACACTAATGGATGGTACTGATGGGCATCACTGATTGGTAGGCATCCATTGTGGGCACTGATTGTTATCCCTTGTGGCCACGGGTGGCATACCTGGTGGTGACTAGTGGTGGGCATCCCTGGTGGTCCTGGTGGAGTCTCTGGTGGTCCAGTGTGGGCATCCTCGGGGAGGCTGTGCTGATAATCAATCAGCACAGACCCCCGTCAGAGGAACAGCCAATCGGCTCTCCTCTACTCGCGTCTGACAGACGCAAGTGAGGAAAAGCCAATCAATGGCTCTTCCTGTTTACACCGGAGGTGATGGAATTATTAGCTTACACAAAAAATATTGTTTTATGCTTTCAGGTCAGTTCAAAGGAAGTGACAAGGACACTGTACTTATGGCAAAATCAGGCACTTTCAGTTTTTCCTGAAAATGTTCTCAGCATGAAAAAACAAAACTCATACAGCCAATGCATGTAAGCAATAGAGTTAGGCGAATGGATCGGGCCAAGCAAAAGTTCAGACCGAATACTACGGGTTGAACACCCTGTAATGCACTGCACGCTCCACAGTGCATTCTAATCCCTGATTGGGCAAAGCTTTGCCTAATCAGGGCTCAGTGGATACCTGGTTGTTAAGGAAGTCGGCCGCAATATCCTTAACCATGAGTCATCAGCTATCAATGGGCTTCCCCACTGGCAGCTGAATAAAAAAAACATTCCCGGCAGTAAAAAGTAAAAAAAAAAAAAAAAAAAACAGATGATGTGTGCCCCCCCCCAAGCCATACCAGACTCTGGTATGGATTTCAAGGGGAATCCCATGCCAAAATGTAAAAAAAACAAAACACCTGCCCCCCAATCCATATAAGACCCTTATCCCAGCAGGAAAGAGGGGGGATGAGCGTTAGCCCCCTTCCTGAACCATACCAGGCCACATGCCCTCATCATGGGGGGTAGGCTCTGCTCCCCCACCCCAAAGCACCTTGTCTCATCCCCACAACCCTGGGCTGTGGTTGTGGGGGCCTGCGGGGAGGGGCCTTATCGGAATCCTGTAAGCCCCATTTAACAAGGGGGTCCCCAGATCCCAGTCCCCACAAGTGAATGAGTATATGGTACATAGTGCCCCTACTCATTCACCAAAAAGTGTCAAAATGTAATACAAACACAGACGGTTTTTGACAATTCCTTTATTAAAAAATAAAAAACAGTGTTCCCTCCAATGAAAATCCATCGTCAATCACCGCCGGACTGGAAAAAGAAAAAAAATTGGCCTGCTGTCAACTAAGGCACATCACCGAATGCCTGGCTTGCCGTTTGACAGTTCTTATATTGGTAAGAGCCTGAGCCACCTTGGAGTACCACCCCTTGTGACATCACTGACCAATGCATGCTGTGTCAGTGACGTCAAAAAAGGGTGGTGCCATGAGGTAATGTCACCCCGCCCAGCTGGCCCCACCCAGGCCCTTGTCCCCATCATCCCCACATTGAGGGCATGGGGCCTGGTATGGTTTGAGTGAGCCCCCCCTTTTCCTGGCCTGCTGTTTTTTTCTATTGTCTGCAATGGTATTGTATTGTTGGCAATTTATATGTCATTTTAATTCTTTTTTTTAAATTTTATTTAGAAATGTAATTATGTAATTTTTGCAGCAGCATGCTCTATACATGCTGCAGATGCGCTACTTTACAGGCAGACTAAGGGGAACCCCAGGCACTACTGTATATTTAAAGGAATTTTTCATTTTTATTGTTGCACTTTAAGCATCACTGCTCCTGTAAAAACAATCTTTAAAATAAAAATTTACATTGATATTTGAGGGATCATATCACCCCTGTTCTTTGTGCCTTGCACTGGCTGCTGGTTTACCATCGTACTCTGTTCAAAGAAGGTTGTATCATGTTTAAAATCATGAGAAGCCTTGCTCCACGTTACCTTTGTTCAAGCTTCCACAAACGAGTTCTGGGCAGATCACTTAGATCGAGCAAAAGAGACATCCTCCACATCTCTGTGCCTAAGAAGACCCGGCGTGGTGGTCGAGCTTTCTCCCACCAGGGTGCCGTGCTGTGGAATAGCTTCCCTGCCAAGCTCCAGGAGGCCCCTACCATCCTGGTCTTTTTCAGGAAATTGAAGACTTGGCTCTTCACACAAGCCTTTCCTGCATAGCCTTTCTGGTTCCATTTTTCATGCTGCTTCCCTGCTGCCGTCTCCTCCTAGTCAGTGGGTTTTTTTTTTCTCCAGGGACTCCGCAAGCGTGTCAGGACCCTTCGGGTAAGCGCTATAAGTTAACTCTCAACTCAACTACATGCCCCCTAGGGCAGTACCTGGGCCCCCATACCCTTTTTATGGCCAATTACTTGCAAATAAGCTTTTAAAAAAGTTCAGGTCCCATAGACTTTAATAGGGTCAGAATTTTTCTGGGAGGTATGGTGCGAACCGAACAGGGGAATGTTCTACCTATCTCTAATAAGCATTATATTTAATTTTTGTTCTTGGATTTAGGAATACCTTTAAAAAAACGTTTTAACTAATATGCTCTGTCAAAAATGAACCAGAATGAGCTACATAGTGACATAAAATCTTAAAGAACAAGGCATAGGCTCTACAAGGATGTCTTGATACCTGTCATTACAGGTATGAGGAAAAACACAAAAACAGGGTCAGATCCACCTTAAAATAATACAAATAATAATAATTTTATAGGGTAAGTATTGACTAAGGCTTTGGTAGTACTTCAGACATGTGAAATGTTTTTAGTAGATCCAGGACTACAGCACTAACTATCTAGGTAAAGCAATCTTCATTTTGGGTTTCCTACAACTCTGTGGGAGTGTTGACAAACCCCTAAACTTATCTTAGAGACGTGTATGCCTTAGAAGTATGCCTTGAAATTTTTCAGCCTACAATGTGAGGAAAAAAAGGATAATCTGAATGCACAAACTCGAAGCATCAGATAAGAGTAGACATGAGTTTTAAAGGGCTGTCATTAATCCCCCTAAGGTTGTTTTCTAAATTCTGAATGCTGTCTATGATGGGTTTTCCCCAGTCAGTGAGGAACATGCAGGGACACAGGGATGGGGAAAGGAGGGTTTTGCAGCTGATGTGGATAGTGAAGGCCATACATTTGAGGTGCTTTCTTTTTGACCTCTCAGAGGAGACTGCAGATGAGAAATCAACATATAAGTGCGTTTGATACACGAAACGCGTTGGTTTTTCAGGATGCATTCTCATGCCTGTTAATAGGAACTTATGTAGATTCATCATTTACAACCAAAAACGATCGTACTGTTTTCTTTATTTTTTACCACACTGCATAGTGCCGGTTAGATGACATGTGTGTGTATATATGAATTTGCAATAATCTATTTATTTTATCCATACTCATTTTTTGTCAATTCTATATGCTGTCAAATTGATATGTATATTTATATGTATTCATGAGGTCCATACCATATATATGTGTGTGTGTGTGTGTGTAGATATATGAAATAATTTTTACTATGTGCATTATTGTTATGTATTGTTACACTCAATATGCTAATTAAATATACTTATAAATTACGTCACCCCCCACAAATCAATAACCTCATTTAAAGTCCCATTTTTGCTTTCTCTAATACTTGAACCAGGGATGGGGCACATACCATATGCTTCATTTAAAGTCCCAAATTGCCCCCATTATTTTATATGCAACAGGGATGAAGGTTTTTTGTTTATTGGATCGGCTGTGTTCCCCTGCCATCCATGTGTGGGGTTATCTATGACCTGGGTGTTAATGTACCAAATAGGAGGTCCAGACACCCAGGCCATTCACGGCACCATATTGATTAACTTTTACAGCACACTTTGCATTGCACCATTAAGTTGGGTGGGAGATGTGGTTGCTCACAGGGCCAATGCATGTCTTATGCCCGGGAGCTGCAATGCGCTCTTTGTGCCTGCCCCTTTCCCCTTCTGGGGGATTAGGCAGTTAAACAACAATGCATCGGTGCGACGCATCATGTCACACATGACGTCACCAGTGGGTGCCACGGCGTAGGGACGTTCATCTCCATCTTAGCTGACACAGCTGGGGCATATGGCTGTCGATCTTGTGTGGTGCTCACCACCCAGGCAGGGGCCCCGCACGCGCTATGCTAGCGTGACACTGGTGTGAGCCTGTGTGCATGCTGGGCGTATTTATGGCACCTCCCCAAACACAGTCTCTCTTGCCTTACACTCGGAGATGCTGTCAGAAACCATGAATCAGACTGAGACAGAAGTACAGTTAAATCACATTTGTTTAATAATAATAATAAAAAAAGTAAACAGAGTAAACATAGGCAAAACATAGCCAGAGTACAGGAACCGGAACGGATAGTCAGACAAGCCAAAATGTCAGGGAGACAGATGAGTGTAGTAGAACAGCAAGCAGGATCTTGAGCCAGAAGGAATGTCAGCCAAGCAAGTCTTTAACAGGAACACAGGAGAGCGTCTCTAGAGATGTGACCCAGGCACAGGCAGAGATCATCTGGACTGGACAGCTTAAGTAGGCAGGACCGACGAGCAGGATATCATCAACAGGTGAGTCACTGTGGAGAGATATGAGCTGGCAATTAGCCGACAGCTGGGTGGCCATCTTTGAGAAGGAAAGGCTGAGCCCAGCCTTGACAGTACCCCATCCTCAATGACCCTCCCCCTCGGAGGACCACCAGGCTTGAGGGGAAAACGTCAATGGAAATCACAGAGAGGACAGGGGCACGTACGAGGATGAGACCCAAGAATGTTCCCCCAGACCGTACCTTTCCAATGCACCAGGTACCGTATGCGCCCACGGAACCTGCGGGAGTCAACAATAAACTGTACTTCATACTCCTCATGGTTCTCATCCTGTACAGGGTGAGGAAGAGGCACTGAGGTGGTAAAGCGGTTGCAGACCAAGGGTTTTAATAAGGAGACATGAAATACATTCAACATACGCATATTAGAAGGAAGGTCTAATGCGTAAGCCACTGGGTTAATCCTGTGAAGAATATGGAAAAGCCCAATAAACCGAGGTGCAAACTTCAGAGAGGGAACACGAAGTCGGAGGTTGCAAGATGACAGCCAGACCCTGTCCCCAACCTGATAGGAAGGTGCAGGCAGGCGTCTGCGGTCAGCATGGAGTCTGTAACGATCATTAGCATGTCGCAAAGCCTCCTGGACTAGTGCCCAAGTGGAACAAAGACCACGGAGATGCTCCTCTAATGCAGGAATACTCTGCAGAACAAATGAGTCAGGCGACATGGAAAGTTGGAAACCATAGTTTGCCATAAACGGGGAAAATCGAGAAGCAGAATTCAAGGCACTATTGTGAGCAAACTCTGCCCACAGTAAGAATCTGACCAGTTGTTATGATGGTCAGAAATATAGCAATGTAGGAATTGCTCCAAAGACTGATTGGCTTATTCTGCAGTCCCATTAGACTGCTGAGCAGAGGAGAAAGCAAGCTGAATTCCCAACTGTGCACAAAAGGCTCGCCAGAACCGGGACACAAACTGACTACACCTGTCCGAGACAATCACCTTGGGTAGCCCATGTAAGTGAAAGATCTCCCGAGGAAAAATCGAAGCCAGTTCCTCAGAAGAGGGCAGCTTCTTAAATGGAATACATTAGGACATTTTCGAGAACCGTTCAAACACCATAAGGATAACTGTGTTGCCCTAGGAGTTGGGTAAGTCGACAATGAAATCCATAGACAGGTGGGTCCAAGGCTTCTCTCCATTGGGTACGGGTTGTTGGAGGCCCACTGGAAGGTGTTGTGGAGTCTTACTCTGAGCACACAGGGAGGCAGGTACGAAGGCAGTTACATCAGCACGTAGACTAGGCCACCAGAATTGTTGGGAAATGGCCCAAAAGAGTTGATTCTTCCCCGGGTGGCCAGAAGCCTTGGGAGAATGGTAAGTTTGGAGACTCTCGCAGTACGGCAGTACGGAGACTCTCTGGGACAAAGCAGCGGTCACAAATTTTCTCAGGAGGAGCATGGACCTGAGCAGCATAAATTTTGTCACCCAAAGGAGAAGCGAGACTGGTGCGAACCATAGCCAGAATACAATCAGGAGGAATCACAAGAACTGGAACCGACTCCAACTTGGTAGTGGAGGATAATTATCGTGACAAAACGTCAGCCCTTACATTCTTAGTACCGGGTAAGAATGGGACAATGTAATTGAAACTAGACAAGAAAAGAGCCCATCGTGCCCTTCTGGGAGAGAGGCGTTTAGCCTCAGACAAGAATGTGAGATTCAGTCAGTCAGTAAGAATGAGAACTGGCACAGTGATACCTTCGAGGAGATGTCTCCATTCTTTCAGGGCTAAAATGATCACTAACAGTTCTCTGTCACCAATCTCGTAATTGCACTCCGCAGGTGACAATTTCTTGGAAAAGTAGCCACACGGATGCATAACGCTCTCAGAGGTCGGACGTTGAGACAGAAGGGCACCAACTCCAGTCTCAGAAGCATCAACCTCAAGGATAAAAGGTAACGTAGGATCAGGATGTGCCAACACAGGAGTAGAAACAAAGGCAGACTTGATTCTCTCAAAGGCCTTAATGGACTCTGGAGACCAACTCTGTGGGTTACCGTCCTTTCTGGTCATATCAGTCAGGGGCTTGACCAGAGACAAGAAGTTATGAATAAACCTCAGATAATAGTTGGCAAAGCCAAGAAAACGCTGCAGAGGACGTAAACCCACTGGGTCGGGGCCACTGTAGGACTGCTGAAAGTTTCTCTGGGTCCATTGAAAAACCAGCAGTGGAGATGACATTAACCAGGAATTTAACCTGTTCATGATGGAATTCGCATTTCTCCAGTTTACAATAGAGATTGTTGTCTCTTAGTTTCTGAAGCACACAACAGACATCTGTGTGGTGGCTCTCCAGGAACTTGGAAAATATTAGGATATCGTCAAGATAAACCACTACACATAACTGCAACAAATCTCAGAGGGCATTGTTAATAAATTCCTGGAAAACTGCTGGGGCGTTACAAAGGCCAAAAGTCATTATGAGGTACTCATAATGGCCTGTTCTGGTATAAAAAGCAGTTTTCCACTCGTCGCCCTCCTTAATCCTCACGAGATTGTATGCCCCTCTCAAATCAAGCTTCGTGAAAACCATTGCTCCCTTGAGGCCGTCAAATAACTCCGTAATCAACGGAATCGGATAGGCATTCTTAATTGTGAAATGATTCAGACCCCTATAATCAATACAAGGTCTCAGTTCACCACTCTTCTTCACAAAGAAGAAACCAGCACCAGCAGGAGACAAGGTTTTGCGGATGAAATCTCGAGAAAGTGCATCTGCAACATACTCCTCCATGGCCTTATCCTGCCATGGACAATGGAACAGTCTCATGAGTCACATGGGCAGGCTGTAGAGATCTCGCGTCAAGAGCCTCAATGGCAAGTTTAGTGTCACGCAGCGGTAGCAGAATCGAGTGCTTCAATATGAGGGCAGAATCAATGAACAGACCTGCAGCCCCAGAGTCAATTAGTCTGTATCTCGACGGACGACTTAGCCCAAGAAAGGGTAACCAAAACCAGGGACTTATCCTTATGGATAACTGGGGATTAGGGATGAGCCGAACACCCCCCGGTTCGGTTCGCACCAGAACCCGCGAACGGACCGAAAGTTCGCACGAACGTTAGAACCCCATTGACGTCTATGGGACTCGAACGTTCGAAATCAAAAGTGCTCATTTTAAAGGCTAATTTGCATGGTATTGTCCTAAAAAGGGTTTGGGGACCCGGGTCCTACCCCAGGAGACATGTATCAATGCAAAAAAAACTTTTAAAAACGGCCGTTTTTTCGGGAGCAGTGATTTTAATGATGCTTAAAGTAAAAAAAAAAAAGTGAAATATTCCTTTAAATATCGTACCTGGGGGGTGTCTATAGTATGCCTGTAAAGTGACGCGTGTTTCCCATGTTTAGAACAGTCCCTGCACCAAATGTCATTTTTAAAGGAAAAAATCTCATTTAAAACTGCTTGCGGGTTTAATGTCATGTCGGGTCATGGCAATATGGATGAAAATCAGTGAGACAAACGGCATGGGTACCCCCCAGTCCATTACCAGGCCCTTTGGGTCTTGTATGGATATTAAGGGGAACCCCGCACCCAAATTAAAATAAGGAAAGGTGTGGGGCCACCAGGCCCTATATACTCTGAACAGCAGTATACAGGCGGTGCAAACAAGACAGGGACTGTAGGTTTGTTGTTAAGTAGAATCTGTTTGTAATTTTGAACATTTTTAACGTGTTTAGCTCCAGCCAAAAAATCTTTTCTAAGCTTTTTGGAAAACATAGGGAAGGGTTATCACCCCTGTGACATTTGTTTTGCTGTCTTTCCTCCTCTTCAGAAGATTTCACCTCACTTTTTTGTCCCAATGAAAAATGTTTTTTTGAAAATTTGGGTTTTTTTGTGGAACAAGGATTGGAAAGCATCAGTGGAAAGGAGAAATTGTTTTCCCATATTAACTCTTACAGGAGAAAATTTCCCTTCCTAGGGGTAGATTTCATCTCACTTCCTGTTGTCTCCTTCCGTTTGCAAGTAGGAGTCGTTTGTAAGTTAGATGTTTGAAAGTAGGGTCCTGCCCTATATACTCAGCAGAAATTTGGGCCTTAGGTGTTGCTGTGGCCACAACACTGTAAGCCCTCACAGGGCCCTGCTGTGAAATATTAGATCAAGAATTGTAATTACATGCCCCTGTTGAACAAGAGCTGAAAAATTAGGCCTTAGGCACTGGTGCTGGTGCCACAACACTGCAACCCCTCACAGACACTCTAGTTGGAACGCAGGAACGAGCCCTGCTGCAAAGTATTGCTTCAAAAATTGTAATTACACGCCCCTGTTAGACAGGGGCAGAAAAATTGGGCCTTAGGCACTGGTGCTGGTGCCACAACACTGCAACCCCTCACAGACACTCTAGTTGGAACGCAGGAACGAGCCCTGCTGCAAAGTATTGCATCAAAAATTGTAATTACACGCCCCTGTTAGACAGGGGCAGAAAAATTGGGCCTTAGGCACTGGTGCTGGTGCCACAACACTGCAACCCCTCACAGACACTCTAGTTGGAACGCAGGAACGAGCCCTGCTGCAAAGTATTGCATCAAAAATTGTAATTACACGCCCCTGTTAGACAGGGGCAGAAAAATTGGGCCTTAGGCACTGGTGCTGGTGCCACAACACTGCAACCCCTCACAGACACTCTAGTTGGAATGCAGGAACGAGCCCTGCTGCAAAGTATTACATCAAAAATTGTAATTACACGCCCCTGTTAAACAGGGGCTGAAAAATTGTGCCTTAGGCACTGGTGGTGGCACCCAGAACCAAAAATGTTCTTACAAGCTATCAGCGTGATGATTGAGGAGGAAGAGGATAATTACTCAGGGATAGTCACTCAGCATCAGCATAGGCAGTCTTTGAAGGGATCTGAGATTTCAAAAAAAATTATTCGGTTACATCAGCATCAGGTGCTTGGTAGCTGGTGGTGATCCAAGACTCATTCATTTTTATGAAGGTCAGCCGATCGACCGAGTCGGTGGACAGACGCACCCTGTGATCGGTTACCACGCCTCCAGCAGCACTGAATGTGCGTTCCGAAAGAACGCTGGATGCAGGACAGGCCAGTAGCTCAATTGCATACTGTGCAAGCTCTGGCCAGTGATCCATCCTCAAGACCCAGTAACCCAGAGGATTTTCGGTGGGAAAGGTGTCCAAGTCAGATCTTGCCCCTAGGTATTCCTGCACCATGTAAAACAGACGCTGGCGATGGTTGCTGGAATCGATCATACCTTGGGGCTGCGGACCAAAAAATTGTCTGAACGCATCAGTCAGACGGCCACCTTCTCCACCGCTCCTTCTTTGACTGACCGAAGCCTCAGCAACACGTTGTCCAGAAACAGGAGTTTGTAACCTCCCAGTCTCTGGGAACGTGTTGCACAGACCTTTCTGCAAGGCCTCCCGAAGATGTTTCATCCTCTGCTCCCTCTGCGATGGCAAGATAAGGTCCGCAACCTTACCCTTGTAACGTGGATCAAGGAGGGTTGCCAGCCAGTATTGGTCCTTCTCCTTGATACCACGAATACGAGGATCCTTACGCAGGCTTTGCAGGATCAGGGAGGCCATGCAGCGTAGGTTTGCTGAGGCATTCGGTCCGGAGTCCTCTGGGTCACTAAGAACGACATGGTCCGCAGCCACCTCCTCCCAGCCACGTACAAGTCCATGTGTTTCTTGGGACTGATCCCTTAAAGACTGCTGCTGATGCTGAGTGCCAGGCTCCACCTCCATACTGACACAATCTTCCTCCTCCTCCTCTTCCTCCTCGTCCTCTTCCTGTGTGATCGGCGGGCACGCAGGAACACTGTCTGGATAAAGGGGGCCTTGAGAGCTAAGGAAGTCCTCCTCTTCCTGCCTCTGTTCTGCCTCAAGTGCCCTGTCCATTATTCCACGCAGCGTGTGCTCCAACAGGTGGACAAGGGGAACAGTGTCACTGATGCATGCACTGTCACTGCTCACCATCCTCGTGGCCTCCTCGAATGGTGACAGGACAGTGCATGCATCCCTGATCATGGCCCACTGGCGTGGGGGAAAAAAAACAAGCTCCCCTGACCCTGTACTGGTGCCATAGTCGCACAGGTACTCATTGATGGCCCTCTGCTGCGTGTGCAGCCGCTGCAGCATGGCCAACGTTGAGTTCCACCTGGTGGGCATGTCACAGATTAGGCGGTTCTTGGGCAGGTTAAACTCCTTTTGGAGGTCCGTCAGCCGAGCACTGGCATTATATGACCGGCGGAAATGCACACAGACTTTCCTGGCCTGCCTCAGGACATCCTGTAAGCCCGGGTACCTGCCCAAGAACCGCTGCACCACCAAGTTAAGGACGTGAGCCAAACAGGGCACATGGGTCATTTGTCCCTGTCGGAGGGCAGAGAGGAGGTTGGTGCCATTGTCGCAAACCACCATTCCTGCCTTAAGTTGGCGTGGCGTCAACCACCTCTGAACCTGCCCCTGCAGAGCTGACAGAACCTCTGCCCCAGTGTGGCTCCTGTCCCCCAAGCACACCAGCTCAAGCACCGCATGGCATCTTTTGGCCTGCGTACTTGCATAGCCCCTTGAACGCCTACGGAGCACCGCTGGTTCCGAGGAAGAGGCCATGGAGGAAGAAGAAGAGGAGGGGGTGGAGGAGAGAGGTGTGTCACAATCAGCATTTTGGAGGCGTGGTGGCGGAACAACCTCCAACACTACTGCACCTTGTCCTGCATCCTTCCCAGCTGCCAGCAGAGTCACCCAATGCGCCGTGAAACTTAGGTAACGTCCCTGTCCATGCCTGCTGGACCATGAGTCAGCGGTAATATGCACCTTACCGCTGACCGCCCTGTCCAGCGAGGCCAAGACATTGCCTTCCACATGCCGGTAGAGAGCCGGAATCGCCTTCCGTGAGAAAAAGTGGCGTTTGGGTACCTGCCACTGAGGAACCGCACATTCCACAAACTCACGGAAGGGGGCAGAGTCTACCAACTGAAAAGGCAGCAGTTGAAGTCCTAGCAATTTTGCCAAGCTAGCATTCAACCGCTGGGCATGTGGATGGCTGGGAGCAAACTTCTTTCGGCGGTGCAGCAGCTGGGGCAGGGAAATTTGCCTGGTACAATCTGACGTCGGTGTACCAAAAGCAGATTGCCCACAAGTACTTGGCTGTGACACACCTAATTCTACACCTTCATTCCTCTCACTGCAGGTCTCAGAGAGGACTGAAGGTCTAGTGGGGTTGGAAATCTCAGCTGATGAGGAGCAAGGAGAGATCCTCTTTGTTCTTTGGTGTGGGTCTTTTAGATACGCTTGCCAACGAACTGCATGGCAGGTCAACATATGTCTGGTCAAGCATGTGGTACCCAAGCGGGAGATGTTTTGGCCACGCGAGATACGCTTGAGACATATGTTGCAAATAGCAGCGGTGCGATCTGATGCACTCGTCTCAAAAAAGGCCCACACCAAAGAACTTTTTGAATAACGCGCAGAGACTGCAGCGCCCTGCACATGTGGAGCTTTGGGGTGTGATGCAGTCAATGTGCTGCCCTTAGGCTGGCCCCTGGAGGGCATCCTGCCTCGTTGGTGATGTGCCGCCGCCTCCTCCTCCTCCTCCTCCTCTCTCCTATCAGGCACCCACGTTGAGTCAGTGACCTCATCATCCCCTCCCTCCTCATCACTAGAGCAAACCTGGCAGTATGCTGCAGCAGGGGGAGCATGACTGCCAGATTGCTGTCCTTCTTGGGCACCCCCTCTGTCCGTGCTCATGTTACTGCCTTCATCGAGCTCAGTATCGTCATCAGAGCCTTCCAAACGCTGGGCATCCTCCTGGAGCATGTACCCAACACTGTGGTCAAACAGTTCGAGGGAATCCTCATGAGGACATGGTGGAGCTAGGGAAGGAGTCACTGATGACATTGAGCTGAGGGAAGAGGCCGCTGCTTTGCCAGACAAAGCACCCTGGGCATGGGTGAGAGAGGATGAGGAGGATGAGGACGGCTTGGTCATCCACTCGACCAAGTCTTCCGCATGTTGCGGCTCAACACGGCCAGCTGCCGAAAAAAAGGCCAAGCGTGTCCCATGGCCACGTGCTGATGAGGATGCACCGTCTCCACGACCAGCACTAGACACAGAGCCTGCTTGCCCTCTCTTATTGGCTTGTGACTGTCTGCCTCTCCTTCTTGGCCTTCCAGACATACTAATGGCCTGTAGCTGCACTAAGCTGGGATAGAACACCTGTAATTTTCTTCAGGTAGCTTTATATACTGTAACCAGACAAGCCTGCCTGTCAGTAGGAAGATAACAGGAACGGATCTAGCTGAACACTGTGAGCAGGACGCACTGTACTAAATGTAAATAGTCTAGCTGCCTGACCGTGGTACTAATAGGATCAAATAGAACACCTGTAATTTTCTTCAGGTAGCTTTATATACTGTAACCAGACAAGCCTGCCTGTCAGTAGGAAGATAACAGGAACGGATCTAGCTGTACACTGTGAGCAGGACGCACTGTACTAAATGTAAATAGTCTAGCTGCCTGACCGTGGTACTAATAGGATCAAATAGAACACCTGTAATTTTCTTCAGGTAGCTTTATATACTGTAACCAGACAAGCCTGCCTGTCAGTAGGAAGATAACAGGAACGGATCTAGCTGAACACTGTGAGCAGGACGCACTGTACTAAATGTAAATAGTCTAGCTGCCTGACCGTGGTACTAATAGGATCAAATAGAACACCTGTAATTTTCTTCAGGTAGCTTTATATACTGTAACCAGACAAGCCTGCCTGTCAGTAGGAAGATAACAGGAACGGATCTAGCTGAACACTGTGAGCAGGACGCACTGCACTAAATGTAAATAGTCTAGAAGATAACAGGAATGGATCTAGCTGAACACTGTGAGCAGGACGCACTGCACTAAATGTAAATAGTCTAGAAGATAACAGGAACGGATCTAGCTGAACACTGTGAGCAGGACGCACTGCACTAAATGTAAATAGTCTAGAAGATAACAGGAACGGATCTAGCTGAACACTGTGAGCAGGACGCACTGCACTAAATGTAAATAGTCTAGAAGATAACAGGAACGGATCTAGCTGAACACTGTGAGCAGGACGCACTGCACTAAATGTAAATAGTCTAGAAGATAACAGGAACGGATCTAGCTGAACACTGTGAGCAGGACGCACTGCACTAAATGTAAATAGCAGGAACGGATCTAGCTGAACACTGTGAGCAGGACGCACTGCACTAAATGTAAATAGTCTAGAAGATAACAGGAACGGATCTAGCTGAACACTGTGAGCAGGACGCACTGCACTAAATGTAAATAGCAGGAACGGCTCTAGCTGAACACTGTGAGCAGGACGCACTGCACTAAATGTATATAGCAGGAATGGATCTAGCTGAACACTGTGAGCAGGACGCACTGCACTAAATGTAAATAACAGGAACGGATCTAGCTGAACACTGTGAGCAGGACGCACTGCACTAAATGTAAATAGTCTAGAAGATAACAGGAACGGATCTAGCTGAACACTGTGAGCAGGACGCACTGCACTAAATGTAAATAGCAGGAACGGATCTAGCTGAACACTGTGAGCAGGACGCACTGCACTAAATGTAAATAGCAGGAACGGATATAGCTGAACACTGTGAGCAGGACGCACTGCACTAAATGTAAATAGCAGGAACGGATCTAGCTGAACACTGTGAGCAGGACGCACTGCACTAAATGTAAATAACAGGAACGGATCTAGCTGAACACTGTGAGCAGGACGCACTGCACTAAATGTAAATAGCAGGAACGGATCTAGCTGAACACTGTGAGCAGGACGCACTGCACTAAATGTAAATAGCAGGAACGGATCTAGCTGAACACTGTGAGCAGGACGCACTGCACTAAATGTAAATTGCAGGAACGGATCTAGCTGAACACTGTGAGCAGGACGCACTGCACTAAATGTAAATAGTCTAGAAGATAACAGGAACGGATCTAGCTGAACACTGTGAGCAGGACGCACTGCACTAAATGTAAATAGCAGGAACGGATCTAGCTGAACACTGTGAGCAGGACGCACTGCATTAAATGTAAATAGTCTAGATAGAAGATAACAGGAACGGATCTAGCTAAACTGAATACAGTGTATATATATATATGCAACACCTGGGATGCATATATATACACAATACACTGTAAGTGCAGCTAACTGACTGATTGTTCTGCCTAATCTATCTAACTCAAATCAAATGACACTGTCTCTCTCTCTCTCTATCTCTCAGCACACCGGAACACACACTACACAGGGCCACCGTGCAGGCGGCCTTATATAGTGTGGGGTGTGTACTAAATCCCCTGAGCCATAATTGGCCAAAGCCACCCTGACTTTGGCCAATTACAGCTCTCTCTACTGACGGCGCTGTGATTGGCCAAGCATGCGGGTCATAGTGCATGCTTGGCCAATCATCAGCCAGCAATGCACTGCGATGCCGCAGTGAATTATGGGCCGTGACGCGCCACACGAATTTAGCGCGAACGGCCCATATCGTTCGCAATTCGGCGAACGGGCAAACAGCCGATGTTCGAGTCGAACATGGGTTCGACTCGAACACGAAGCTCATCCCTACTGGGGATGAAACAATGCCACCTAAGCTATGTCCATGACAAGACCTCAAGATTCGGGCATTCCCTGGACAGGTAGGACAAGACTTAAAAAAGTGACCTGCCTGGCCACAATAAAAGCACAATCTCACTCTCCTCCTAAGGGTTCTCTCATTCGCAGAGAGATGCGTGAAGCCCAAGTGCATGGATTCATCTTCACAGACCGACTCGGTACCAGGAGGCATGGGAGGTGAGGGAGGCACGGGTGGGACTGCAAAGTTCGGAGACAAATGTACAGGAGGCATCCACAAGTGCTCCTTAAAAGGGAGTCTTTCTCCGAGTCTGGAGACAATGAGGATGGCATACGTGATCAACTTCTCCAGCTCAGTGGGTATATCTCGGGATGCTATCTCATCCTTGATGGTATCGAAGAGACCATGAGAAAAAGCAGCCACGAGGGCCTCATTGTTCCAAGCAACCTCTGCTGCCAGAGTAGGGAATTCAGTGGCATAAATCGGCAACAGTTCCCGTACTCTGTTTCATGGACATGGGGCACTTGGCAGCAGGAACATCAAATACCCTTTTAAAAGAAGCCACAAACTCAGGATAACGCAAGACAACAGGTTTTTGCATCTCCCATGGAGGGTTTGCCCAGGCCAAGGCTCTTTCAGAAAGCAAAGATATCACAAAACCTACTTTGCTTCTGTCTGTGGGAAACGCCTGAGGCAGCATCTCAAAGTATATCTCAACCTGGTTGAGAAACCCTCTGCATTGGACATGATTGCCCCTAAATCACTGGAGAAGCGGAGCGGAACCAAACATACCTCTTATAGAGGTAATACTCAAGGTGGGTGCCTGCACAGAGACTGGAGCAGCACCAGGGACGGCCTACAACACAGGTTGTACCGGAGCAGCCACAGTGGGAGATTCCAGGTGAGCCGTGCAACTCAGGAGCATTTGTAATGCCATGACAAACTGATCCATGGGGTGATCCTGCTCATTCAATCTGGAAAAAATATTACCAACAAGTGGATTGACGGCATCTTCTGAATTCATGGCCTTCGCCTACTGTCAGAAACCATGAATCAGACAGAAGTACAGTTAAATCACACTTGTTTAATAATAGTAAAAAAGGTAAACAGAGTAAACGTAGTCAAAACATAGCCAGAGTTCAGGAACCAGAACGGATAGTCAGACAGGCCAAAACGTCAGGGAGCCAGAGATGAGCGCAGTAGAACAGCAAGCAGGATCTGGAGCCAGAAGGACTGTCAGCCAAGCAAGTCTTTAACAAGAACACAGGAGAGTGTCTCAAGAGATGTGACCAAGGCGAAGGCAGAGATCATCTGGACTGGATGGCTTAAGTAGGCAGGATTGACCAGCAGGATATCATCAACAGGTGAATCACTGTGGAAAGATAGGAGCTGGCAATTAGCCAACAGCCGAGCGGCCAGCTTTGAGAAGCAAGAGCTGAGCCCAGCCCTGACAGGTGCTACTTGTTACTGTCTACTTACTGGACCGGTTGCTCCTATGTTTATACTCAAAGTAACTACTATGTTATCCTACCCCATTGTTTATTTAGCCAATCACTCTCTTGGTAAATGCTTCTTGGCAATCTGGTACTACCCTGGATGGTCCTGCATATATCTTCTCATTATTTAACTTACACTTTCACATTTTGTTCTTTGGTTCACTATCACCACTTCACTCATAGGGATCTCACCCTTTTATAATTCTCACTTGGCTACTCTTATTCACTTTCTCACTGAGACTATCCAATTCATGGATATTACTTTCATCCAGACAGACTCCTTGGCAGTCATCACTTGTATCTATCATTTCCGTTTGACCATGAAAATTGGCAATCTGTGTTCTGGGGATGCTTTGTGTGCGCCTTGCTTGTATGCTGCTTCAGTACACCTCAGCTCCCGGCAGAGACAACTCTCTGGTCCTGGCCCCACATCTACCACATTCCATTGCATTCCACTCTATGTAAGTAATCAGGATTGGCAGCTGCTTTTTCCTGTTATGCCTAGTGCCCCATTAGATTAATTCTATTTTTATCTATTGTAGATTACATTTTAGCATCCGCCCCTGAGGAAGTGTTTACATGTACGAAATGTGTTGGACTATCGGGATGCATTCTCATGCCTGTTAATAGGTACTTATCTAGATTATCTTATCTACATCATCTACATCTATCTAACTGCATATTTACCACACTGCATAGTGCCGAGATGACGTGTGTGTGTGTTTATATATATATATATATATATATATATATATATATATATATATATATATATATATATATATATATATATGAATTTACAATAGTCTATTTATTTTATCCATACTCCTTTTTTGTCAATTCTATATGCCGTCAAATTGATATGTATATTTATATGTATTTGTGAGGTCCACACCATGTATGTGTGACTGTGTATATATGAAATAATTTTTACTATGTGCTTTATTGTTATGTATTGTCACACTCAATATGCCAATTTAAATATATTCTCAAATTACTTCACCCCCACAAATCAGTAGCCTCATTTAAAGTCCCACTTTTCCTTTCTCTCATACTTGAACCAGGGATGGAGGCACAAACCGTGTGCTTCATTTAAATTCCCAAATTCCCCCCATTATTTTATAGTCCCACATTTCCTTCCTCTCAGTGGGTGCATTTCATTGTTCAACATCTTGAAGTATAACATTGTTATACATACTTCCCCAATGGCCTTCTTGTGTTCCTCCATGAGAAAGTCAAGATGAGGAAGAAGGATTTATGGTCCTCAATGCAAAGTTAGTGGCCTAAGAAAGTGTCATTACCGCAGATTACAATGCAAGTGTAATAACTGATATGTGTCACTATACGTTTTTTGTGGAAAGTACATTTTTCAGGTATTGAGTACATATTTTTTTAATAAGTTATGTTCATTAATTTTAGGGTATAAAGATACAAAGTACAATACTTTACAGAAAAAAAACAACAGGTTGTGCTCCACTCCTATAACTTCCATATATTAAAGTGGATGTAAACTTGATTCATGAAATTTGGCCTAGGGACATATATCTGCAGTGTTTTCTTATCTCTCTCCAAAGCCCTTAGTCCCGTGTTTTTCTGCTGCTCTGTTCTTCTGTTATCAGCATGATAACTTCTGACAAGTTCTTCGAAAACTGAGAAAAAACTAACCTGAATTTTGTGTTGGGTGCTATAAATAGATCAGCAGAGAGCTGGTCTATTCACAGCACATTCCTTCCTTCCTCTGCCTATGTGGAGGGGGTGTGCCTTTCCTCCTATCAGCTGTCACACAGTGTATGCCAAGACTACACTCCCAGTGCTGAGAACAGCAAGAGAACATTTCTAAAACAATGTTCACTTTATAAAGAATATATAAAGCTGAAGACAGCAGATATCCAAAACTTTTGTAGAGAGATTTGTTTTATCTCTGTGTATCATCTGAGGCAGTTCACTTCACTGGGTGATATGCAAGGGTTTACATCCATGTTAAGACCTTAACAGCCATACCACACAGGATCATGTACCAACCATAGCTATAGAACATAACACATACAATACAAGCTGGAACCCAAAAAGCAGTGTGGCCCCACAACAGCAGAGGATGTGGCCCCCAAAAATTTAAGTAACAGAAGGGCCCTTTATAAAGAGAGTGCAAAAAAAGCCTACAATTAGAGAACTATTGTATCACACTACTCAAATCCATGGAAAAGTACCAATGAGGGATGTAGTCAGACTGAATCTCTGTGTCGGAATTCTCCACCCAGGGAGGCCAAACTTTATCAATATTAGTGGGACAACTTCTACTTTTATAGGTGGCCTTATACAGTACAATGGGAGAGCATAATTTATATAGACTTCCACTTATCAAAAGTTGGTGGGGCAGAGGACTTCCAATCGCCACTGCCTTTCTGCCATAATAGAGCATCAGATAAAGTAAGGTTCTGCTAACTTTTCTGTGGGCCAAGGGTTCAACAAGACCCAATAAACAGACATCCAGGTCTAGAGGTATCTAAAACATTAGTAATAGCCAGAATTACATGCGAAAACTGAGACCAATACCTGTGTATTTTTGGACAAGTCCAGAAGATGTAAAGGAAGCCAGCATTTCGACTACCACATCTCCAACCCACTGCAGAGTGATCAGCTGGGAACTTTGCCAGTTTCTCCAGAGTAAGGAAGTAGAGAGGGATGATTTTAAATCATACAAGTCTGTTACCAGCGTGGACTAATTGTTGAAATGGAGATTCTCATACATAATCCCAATCATCATTATCAAGATCAGGGATAGCTACCGACCACTTCTCTCTGCATTCAAGCAATCTCTGGGCTTTATGCAAGAACTTTATGCAAGAACTCTGCTTACATGAGAGATTTCAAACTGGATGTAAATAAAATTATAGTGGTCAAATCAAATCGGGAAGCACAGGCATAAAACAGTTAAGGGTAACAGAAAGAATACCAGCTGGTGAGAGAATGCTTTGATTGTAATAAATGAAATGATAAAAGTGTGTTGTTAACGAACAACTCCCGCTACACACTGATGCCCAGATGGCTGGCTCTGGCAAGTGAAATAGAAGTGGAAGATTTGGATTGTTCCACAAAAGCACATTTGGAGACCACCAGCCAGAGTACCTTGCACCTATTACAAGCTTTATTAGTCACTTTTATGGTACAGGTGAGGAGATGGGGCCCCGTATATACAAACCGAAAACAGCACTGAGCCAGTATCTTTATTAACAGTGAGCCAGTCGTGTGCATACACAAGCTGACCAGATAGAAAATCTTGAAAGAAATTTGGAAGTGGCAATCCAAGAGATGACAAGGGCAGTGCCAGAGTGTATAGGCTAAAGTGTGGAGGCCCATTTTTCCATAAAAAACTGGACATGTATGAATTAAATTGTTAAAAAGGGACAATGCAACCCAGGTGTGAGCATTCCATTGGATGTGTAAAAAAATATATAGTATAGTATATAAGTATTTTCATTTTTATCAGATTGACCTTAGCAGTTAGATACAAGGGCAAGGATTTCTAACTATCAAACTTGGTTTTAGTCAGGAGAGGTAGAAAGTTCAAATTGATAAAGTCTGCTACCTTATTGAATATTTGTATATCCAAGTACTTAATTTCTGTAACCCATTGAAGAGACAATAAGCTGTCTCGGACTACATCTGGTATGGGGTCAAGTGGCAGTATTTATGATTCACCCCAATGTATTTTCAGTCTGAAAAAAGCCAAGTAATCTTCCAATTTCAATAAGGCAGATTTCAAAGACACATTAGGATCCTGCCAGAATAGAAGCATGTCATCAGCATACTTTTCACTCAAGTTTACTCAAGCTTAATTAAATATAAGGCTGCCTATCAAAGGGTTAGTGCAGAGGACCACAGCTATTAGCGCCATCATTAAAGCAAATGTGTTGGGTGATAGAGGACACCCCTAGCCGGTACCTCATCTCACAAGAAAGGGGCAGATACAATGTTTCCCATTTTAATGGATGCCTGGGATGACTATTTGAGTGTGGCACAATTTACTGGGGAAAAAAAAGAGTAATTAGTAAAAAACAAAGTGTGCTACATTAAAATAACCCACAATTGTTTTTAACATAAATAAAACAAAAGCACTCTTCTTCAGTAGAAACATGCAATTTTTCCAACAAAAAGGTTAGGAATCCAATTTATTCCTGTCACAAATCTGATTCACAATATTGGAAGCTTTTCTGCCTTTTAATTGGAATTTGGAAACAGCATAAACTAACAGATGTTTATGTGGAGGCTTGATCAAGGTTCATGGCTTAATATATTGAGTGATTTAGTGTGTTGCTCTACAAATTGCTTTTATGAAGTAGAAAGCCTCAGCGGTGTATTGCTTTATTATATTATTCTCGGTTAAAATTGTATTTCATTTACATAAAAGTGTGAACAGGCTGTCAAACAAACAGTGAGATAAGAAATGTACCAGAATCACAATGTGTCAGCTTGAATAATTGTGTAAATATAGTTTATTGAATTTATATTTTTGGAATTCTGGATATATTTTATTTAGGTGTAAAATAGATAGATATAACCAATCTGTCAAGTTATAGTCAGAGATATTATATGATGATCTGAGTACATACAATATATTTTTGGACTAGAGAAATGGATGAATAGATGAGTATTTGGAAACTAGGGATGAGCCGAACACCGCCCGGTTCGGTTCGCAGCAGAACATATGAACAGGTAAAAAATTTGTTCGAACATGTGAACACCATTAAAGTCTATGGGACACAAACGTGAAAAATAAAAAGTGCTAATTTTAAAGGCTCATATGCAAGTTATAGCCATAGAAAGTGTTTGGGGACCAATGCAAAATAAAGTTTTAAAAACGGCTGTTTTTTCAAGAGCAGTGATTTTAATAATGCTTAAAGTGAAACAATAAAAATAAAATATTCCTTTAAAGATCGTGCCTGGGGGGTGTCCTTAATATGCCTGTAAAGTAGTGCATTTTACCCATATTAATAACAGTGCCACAGCAAAATGACATTTCTAAAGGAAAAAATGTCATGTAAAACTGCTCTTGGCTGTAATGTATTGTCTGATCCTAGCAATATAGATAAAAATACCAAAAATACCAAAAAAAATGGCAAGGATGCCCCCCCCCCAAATCCATACCAGGCCCTTCAGGTCTGGTATGGATATTAAGGGGAACCCTGCACCCAAATGTTTAAAAAAATGGCATGGGGTCTCCCCAGGCCCCCAGTCACTATATACTCTGAACAGCAGTATATATACACTATACGGCCTGCCTTATATACTCTGCAGAAAATTGGGCCTTAGGTGTTGGTGGTGCCACAACACTGTAAGCCCTCACAGTTACTCTTGTTGGGAGCAGTAACGGGCCCTGCATTGAAATATTATATCAAATATTGTAATTACATGCCCCTGTTAAACAGGGGCAGAAAAATTAGACCACAGGCAATGGTGGTGGTGCCACAACACTGTGAGCCCTCACAGATACTTTTGTTGGGTGCAGGAATGGGCCCTGCATTGAAATATTCTATCAAAAATTGTAATTACATGCCCCTGTTAAACAGGGGCAGAAAAATTGGGCCTTGGGTGGTGGTGCCACAACACTATAAGGCCTCACAGTTACTCTTGTTGGGCACCTTAACGGTCCCTGCATTGAAATATTATAACAAAAATTGTAATTACATGCCCCTGTAAAACAGGGGCAGAAAAATTGGGCCTTGGGCGGTGGTGGTAGTGCCACAACACTGTAAGCCCACACAGATACTCTTGTTGGGTGCAGGAACTGGCCCTGCTGTAAACTATTATATCAAAAATTGTAATAAAATGCTGCTGTTAAACAGGGGCAGAAAAATTGGGCTTTGGGTGGTGGTGGTGGTGCCACAACACTGTAAGCCCTCACAGTTACTCTTGTTGGAACAGGCCCTACAATGAAATATTATATCAAAAATTGTAATTACATGCCCCTGTTAAACAGGGGCAGAAAAATTGGGCCTTGGGTGGTGGTGCCCTAAACCAAAAATATTGTTTGAAGCTAGACATGTGCAGGATGAAAAAATTCGTTTAGTTTAGTTTCGTTTCGATTCGTTATTTAACTTAATTCGTTTAGTTAAATTCATTGCATTCATTACATTCGTTTTCGGAATTCGCTTCGTTTCGTATTCGAATTCGAAAAAATTTGACCGCATTCGAAAAAATTCGACCGCATTCGAAAAAATTCGACCGTATTCGAAAAAAACTATCAAATTCCAAAAAATTCTAACACATTCGAAAAAAACTGTCAAATTCGAAAAAATTCTACCACATTCGAAAAAAACTATCAAATTCGAAAAAATTCTACCACATTCGAAAAAAATTATCAAATTCGAAAAAATTCTACCACATTCGAAAAAAACTGTCAAATTCGAAAAAATTCTACCACATTCGAAAAAAACTATCAAATTCCAAAAAATTCTACCACATTCGAAAAAAACTATCAAATTCGAAAAAATTCTACCACATTCGAAAAAAACTGTCAAATTCGAAAAAATTCTACCACATTTGAAAAAAACTGTCAAATTCGAAAAAATTCTACCACATTCGAAAAAAAAACTGTCAAATTCGAAAAATTTCTACCACATTCGAAAAAATTCTACCACATTCGAAAAAAACTGTCAAATTCGAAAAATTTCTACCACATTCGAAAAAAACTATAAAATTCGAAAAAAACAATAACTGAATTTGAAAAAGTAAACTATATATAACCATTTTGCAAAATTTGAAATTCGTATAGAATGAAATCGAATTCCAATAGAAAAGATTAGGATAGAATAGAAAGTATAAAAGAATAGCATAGAAAAACAATAGATCAGAATAGAAAAAAATATAATATATTGTATTCTAAGCTTTTCTATTTGAATTCGAATTCATTCTGTACCAAATTCCAATTTTGGAAGATGGTTAAATATATATATTATATTTTTTTTCTATTCTGTTCCATTGTTTTTCTATGCTATTTTTTTCTATTCTATTCTAAACTTTTCTATTCGAATTTGAATTAATTCTATGCGAAATTCGAATTTCGGAAGATGGCTTCTAAAATTAGAATTTCGTATAGAATGAATTCGAATTTGAATAGAAAAGATTAGAATAGAAATAGAATAGACTAGAAAAACAATAGAACAGAAGAGAATAAAATATAATATATTTATATTTTTTTCTATTCTGTTTCATTGTTTTTCTATGCTATTCTTTTTTATTCTATTCTAAACTTTTCTATTCGAATTTGAATTCATTCTATACGAAATTTGAATTTCGGAAGATGGCTTCTGAAATTCGAATTTCGTATAGAATGAATTTGAATTTGAATAGAAAAGAATAGACTAGAAAAACAATAGAACAGAACAGAATAAAATATAATATATATATTATATCTTATTCTTTTCTGTTCTATTGTTTTTCTAGTCTATTCTTTCTACTCTATTTTAATCTTTTCTATTCAAATTAATTTTATACGAAATTCGAATTTTGGAAGATGGTTTTATATATATATATATATATATATATATATATATATATATATATATATATATATATATATATATATATAAAATATTTTTTCTATTCTGTTCTATTGTTTTTCTATTATTTTCTATTATATTCTGATCTTTTCTATTTGAATTCAAATTCATTATATACAAAATTCGAATTTCAGAAAATAGTTATATAGAAATAGAATGAAATCAAATTCGAAAAGAATAGAATAGAAAAACAATAGAACAGAATAGAAAGAAATATTTTATATATATATATATACATATATATATATATATATATATATATATATATATATATATATAAATATATAAATAAAATCATCTTCCGAAATTGGAATTTGGTACAGAATGAATTTGAATAGAAAAGATTAGAATAGAATATTTTATATTTTTTTTCTATTCTGTTCTATTGTTTTTCTATGCTATTCTTTTATATTATTTTCTGTTCTATTCTAATCTTTTCTATTTGAATTCATTCTGTACCAAATTCCAATTTCGGAAGATGTGTGTCTATAAATATATATATATATATATATATATATATATATATATATATTTTTTTTTTTTTTTTCTATTCTGTTCTATTGTTTTTCTGTTCTAGTCTTTTCTATTAGAATTCGATTTCATTCTATTTCATTCTGTTTCTGTATAACCATTTTCGGAAATTCAAATTTCGTATAGAATGATTTCACATTCAAATAGAAAAGATTAGAATAAAATAGAAAAGAATAGAAAAGAATAGAAAAACAATAGACCAGCATAGAAAAAAAATAAAAATAAAAAAAAAATATAAATATATATACCGTATTTATCGGCATATAACACGCACTTTTTTCCCCTTAAAATCAGGGGAAAATCATGGGTGCGTGTTATACGCCGATTCCTTGCGATCCTGAGCTGACAGATCTTCAAAATCGCCGACCGCGATTTGAAAATGGCGCTGAAATACACAGAGCCGGTCCTCGGCTCTTCTCGGCCACTTTCGGCTTCACTCGAGCGCCGCCCGAACCTAGCCGAGTGTACTCGGCTAGGTTCGGATAGCTCCGCTCACAGTCACGCCCATCCCGGGCGGGACTACGAGTGGAGCCGAAAGTGAACGAAAGCCGCCGAGAAGAGCCGAGGACTGGCTCTGTGTATTTTGGCGCCGGCGGCACCATTTTCAAATCGCAGTCGGCGATTTTGAAGCTCAGGATCGCAGGGGATCACAGGATTTTCAAACTGCGAGCTGCAAGGCTGCACTGGGGCAAGGCTGCACTGGGGCAAGGCTGCACTGGGATAAGGCTGCAATGGACACTGGGAAGGCTGCACTGACAAGGCTGCACTGACAAGGCTGCACTGACAAGGCTGCGCTGACATGGCTGCACTGGGGCAAGGCTGCACTGAGAAGGCTGCAATGATGGGCATTTAAATGTAAGTTTTTTTCCCTTAAACTTCCCTCCTAAAAGTTTTTTTTTCCTTAAAAATCCCTCCTAAACTTGGGGTGCGTGTTATACGCCTGTGCGTGTTATAAATACGGTA